>NW_017098024.1:0-14960 GCF_001412225.1 Nicrophorus vespilloides
TGTTAACAATCTTGTCTCGTAATTTAAAGTATTAATGAAGTATACTTGTCAAGTAACACGTATTGGCCCATAATTTTGTAATACATTTTGTTATCAAGTTAACAATCCTGTCTCGTAATTTAAAGTATTAATGAAGTATACTTGTAAAGTAACGCGTATTGGCCCATACATTTTGTTATCAAGTTAACAATTCTGTCTCGTAATTTAAAGTATTAATGAAGTATACTTGTCAAGTAACGCGTATTGGCCCATAACGTGTCAATTGATATTTATATTGGTTTCATTATTTTGGAAGGATTACCACATAATTGTTTATAAGTAATGTATACAAGTACAGTTACTATAAAATTTAGTTAAAAATTAACATTTTGGTTAATTTTTAGACAATTTACCTGAATGTATTGGTAATTAGTACTTATTTCAATATTTACTCTAATTTGTACAAATGTTAAGAGTTGCAAGATTTAAATTAAAAAATGGAAACAAATGCAATAAAATCCAAAGTACTTGTGCAATTTGCTTTGATCTTATACAATTGTTACCGTCGATAAACGCATGCTAATTAATACTCTAATAGATCTAATTAATTTGAATGTATTATGAAATTTGAAATCTGTATAGTTTTCGTGTAAGAAAACTTTGATTGAATTCAATATCTTTACTTTACTAGTCATTCATGCCAATAATATGTATAAATAATATGTTTAAAGTCAAATTTTGCAATATTTGTATCTACATCAATTACCGTATAATAAGACATAAAATTTATAAAGTATTTCGTTAATTCTCCAGAAATTCAATGTTTTTACGTATTTCTAGACAACGTATAGCTACTATAAGTGTGAATACTGGAATTAACGCTAAATGTACAGGTTTACTGTTAGATTTGAAGCTGTTATCGTTCTCTTGCAATAAGTTATCAAATTTGAAACATTTCGTACCGTTGACATACGATTTATAGATTGTTATAATTATATAAGTTGTTGTTTTTTATAAGAAGATACAATAAAACGTATAGCAAATTGTAATTCTTAGCATCTTTTGCAACCGAAGAGACTGCGACGCTTCACCGATTGCCAATCGTTTCGCCGGAAGACCACAGTCTTCGGCAGGAAAGGCACCTGTTCTTCGGCGTTCCTCCTCTGCGATCCAAGATTCCAAGAGCACCGAGTCCTGAGGAGCTTCTCCGTTCCACCTCACCTCACCTCCAGCACACCTGTTCTCGCTCTCCGTCCGCATCGCATCAACTCACCATTCAACGACTACCTGTTGAGTTGATCTCGTGTAGAACGCGAGAACTGCCGCCTTTCTCACGCCCGCTATTTCAACAACAACAACAATAATAACTAACAAAAGAAAGAAATAAATAAATAAAACGAAATCGAAATATTTTCAGCGATGATTTGATTTGCGAATCAATCATAAAATGCGAGTGTTTTCAGCGATCCCTTAAAGACGTTTTCAAGTATAGCTTTGTTACACAGTCCTCGTTGTTGTTTGCAGTTTGTAGTTTTTTTTTTTGGTTGTTGGTTCTTGTGAGCAGTGCGTTTTTGTGCGTGAGTTTTGTTTGTGCTCGTAAAACGTCTGGGTGTGTTCTCTCCTTTATTTTGGAAACATTTCAATTATCGACTGAAACAGGTACCCACATTTATATATATAAATAAATAAATAGCATCTAGATTTAATTACTGTCGTGTGGGTAGTTTTACGGTTTCGTCTTAATTCATTTTATGCAGCACAAAGATTTCGATTTTCTAACAAATTTTAAACATCTTTGATCAACTCTCTCTCATGAAAGGCGAACGGGAAGTTTTCTCATTAACGGGAGAAAACTTTTCTCAAGTTATCAAAACAAATTGCTTTCATCGCGGAGGATAAATCATATTCGCTTATTGTTGCATTCAATTGATTTTCTCATTACTTCTTTAGATCTTCAATTCTGATACAGTTTCAAGTACATTTCATCAAACAATATTTGAATTGTTAAGCGTCATTAACATATACATTATTATTTAGAAATAACAACAAACGTTGATCTACCACATATTATTCTCTGAAAATAATGTTAATTTACAAATGCAATAGATCAATTTTCTTTGCTTCCACGGCTTATGATTAATTATGGTAGTACAGTCATCTTCTCAGAAATAAAGCGCAATATTTCATACACATTTTGTTCCTGCTTCGCATCACAACTTTTTTTTGTTGTTGTTGTTGTTGTTATTATTACAGTTGTTTTCCTCATCTGATGAGATGAGAAACATCAAACGGAAAATGCACGATTTAATCGAAAAATTACACGTATTTTATGCAAATTTTATTGATTCCGGACCTTCTCGACTTTTTGGTTGTTCATTTTAATTTACAATAAAGAGACAAAACGAAGAAGAATTTGCTCGACGAGAAGCAGAAAGAATGATGCACTTATCGCATCGCTTATTTTAAATGATCGACCATTTTATTTATGGCTTGCGATAAAAATGGAAATGTCCTCGAAGGACTTCGAAAATGCTTCTTTGGCTACCGATTTTTTTTTTGGTATTGCCGCAGATTAAGTAAACATGTGTGTATATGCTTTATTTGCACAGAAAAAAGAGGACATCGGTTTAATCGCTCATTAGTTATTCTGGTATCCTGTATCGTTATTGTGACCAGTTTTCTTAAAAGCCTCGTACGTTATTTAACTATCCGTTAAATGTATATTGAATACTATAAGTAAACGCGCATTTGTATTTCAATATAATTAAAGTTGCAGCTTTATTGTATGAATAAAGATTTGCAGTACCGATTCTTATGTAATGGTTTAAACTATCCGTTAAAATCGATATACACATATAAACTTGTATTTAAAAATCAATCAAAACTGCACTTTAACAATACTATTAACTTATTATGAAGTATAAGATACTTATTGTTAACTATCATTTAACAGTACATTGAAAATTAGATGATTCAGTCCTTTTTTTGAAATACTTTTATACAATTACTTCTTTATTTCACATACAAAATCTATAACAAAAGTTTATTTTCAAAATTATTCTTTAGATTTTAACATACAAACAATAAATAATTCTTTATTTTCTATAAGAAATGTTTATATTGTTTAACTTCTGTTAACTTTTACGCCGTTAATAGAATAACTTTAAGAAAATTCTTTACTTTTTATAATTAATCAATTTTTCACGTTCCTTTTAGAAATATTGCTAATCGAAAGTGTTTAGAATATTAAAATTACGTTCAAACATATTATTTTCCAACTTGTAAACATATGACAAAAGTTAAATTTCAAGTGAATTCTGTAATTTCTATATAAAATTTTCATTTTTACGAATACATTTTAGTAACATTATTAACTTAAACGCATATGACAATAGTTTCATTTCAAGACAATTTTTTACTCTCTGTATGAGCTGTAGAAATTGAAAAAAAAAATACATACTTAACGTCTTACACGTAACAGAGAAATGACGGTTTTCTCGTTTTTTCAGTGTTTTCGTTTTCGGTGAATTTCTCGACAACCCCTAAAGGTAATTACATCATCGACCACTCGTATGAAAGCTGAATATCTCACCTTTCCAACGCGCCTACATTCATCTTTGTTGTTTCATCGAGTCGCCTGTTATAAGCTGAAGAACATTTTTTTCTCGTTTTTTATTCAGTTTTTACAGTTTTTCGTGATTTTCTCGACAAATCCTTAAGACAATGACAATAGTTTCATTTCAAGACAATTTTTTACTATCTATAAGAAATTTTCATATTTACCATTTTATTTGATTTGTTTGCTGCTATAAAATCATATTTTAAAGAAATCTATAATTTTAGAAGTTTTGAAAATCAAGTTTAAGATTTTTTTCATTCAATTAATTGTCAACATTTTTTTATATATATATTTTGAAAGAAAATATTTATATTGATTACAGAAATATTTGATTATATTATTGGATTATTTTGTGTTATAATTAAATAGTTTTCTTTAATGTTCTAAATTTCATTCGATGTAATAAGAAAATTTTAATAATTATGTTTAATTAAATTATAAATAAATATTTATTTTTTTTTAAGAGAAACATAAAGAAATAATATTAAAATAGATTGAATTAATGTCTTTTCTTCTTAAAATTTGTACATGCGTTGTTTAATGCGTTATAAAAGAGTGTAAGCCAAAGCAAATATAAATAATTTACTAGCGAGAAAGACAGTTATAAAGTAATGCCCAGTCGTGTGAGTTCACAAAGGATCGTAGCAAAAGGAAAATATAATAGATAATAAAATTGATGAAGCATCTTAATGAATGTGCATGGACGTGTTCTGCGCTTTCATTCTCCATTTCTATCTCTCTTTCTATCCAAGAAAATTAATTAAAACCGCTTTAAAACGTTAGAGGAAAAGCGCAGTTACGATACTTGCAATTTAATATTTACATTCGAGAATCATGCCGACGACAATGGTCGGAACGAAAGATTTTTTTTAACAAATTGTTAAACTGCTTTTCGATTGTGCTCCTTATTTGTTTTTATTCGGTTCGGAAAGAATGAGGCTCGATCTTAATGTACGGCTTTTAACCTGTTCACGGTGCGGCGGCTCCGCAGAATGTTATCCAAGATCTACAAATGATTAACACGGAAAATTCAAAACGCGATAGAGAAGGCGAAATAATACAAGTTGAGGCAAGAAGCAACAAGAGAAGTAGAAGAATGTAAGAGAAAAAAACGTAGACAAAGGTAAGAAATTATAAACCAAACAGAGGATATTTAAATTCGTTCACTGATCTTACGAGACGATAGGAAGATGAAAATAGTTCAACTCGTTTTTTGTTCTTATTTATGGTAATTACATCTTCTATTAAAATGTGAATGAGTGAATAACAAATTGGTTGCTTCCAGAATTAAGTGAGACACCTGAGTTTATTCGTATTGTTATTATTATTATTATCATTTTTGTATTGTTGCGTGCAAAAGGATGGTCGAAACAAAGATGCGTGGGTTTTTTGGGAATTGTCCTCGTTCAGTCATTTGCATTTATTAAATATTCAACTACTACGAATCATGTTTATTTTTCTTTCTTACTTGGTGTTGTTATGTGCTAGTCATGTTGAAATATGAATAAATTCGTCTCTTTGGAATTAATGTTGATTTATTAAGGTTTGCTACCGCATTTATATGCATTTACCACAATCGTTTGTATAGATTTAAGTATTTACATATGATATGAACTTAATTTTATTTTTCTAATTAAAAAATTAAAGAGAGATTTTTTTCCACATAAGCAATATATTAAATTTCTCGACAACCCCTAAAGGTAATTACATCATCGACCACTCGTATGAAAGCTGAATATCTCACCTTTCCAACGCGCCTACATTCATCTTTGTAGTGTCATCGAGTCGCTTGTTATAAGCTGAAGAACATTTTTTTCTCAATTATTATTCAGTTTTTACAGTTTTTCGTGATTTTCTCTACAAATCCTTAATATAGTTACATCATCGACCACTCGTATGAAAGCTGAATATTTTGTCTTTCCATCAAGCCTACATACAACTTAGTGCTGTCATCGAGTCGCCTGCTATGAGCTGTAGAAATTGTAAAAAAACACATACTTAACGTCTTACACGTAACACAGAAATGACGGTTTTCTCGTTTTTTTTTCAGTGTTTTCAGTTTTTCGTAAATTTCTCGACAACCCCTAAAGGTAATTTCATCATCGACCACTCGTATGAAAGCTGAATATTTTGTCTTTCCAACAAGCCTACATACATCTTAGTGCTCTCATTGAGTCGCCTGCTATGAGCTGTAGAAATTGTAAAAAAAAACACATACTTAACGTCTATACGTAACAGAGAAATGACGGTTTTCTCGTTTTTTTTTCAGTGTTTTCGGTTTTTCGTAAATTTCTCGACAACCCCTAAATGTAATTTCATCATCGACCACTCGTATGAAAGCTGAATATCTAACCTTTCCAACGCGCCTACATTCATTTTTGTAGTTTCATCGAGTCGCCTGTTATAAGCTGAAGAACATTTTTTTCTCGATTTTTATTCAGTTTTTAGTTTTTCACAATTTTTAAATTTTTTTTTGCCATTATTTTCTTATTATTAGTATAATTAATACAAGGGAATGATTATCGCTCAATATATAATAACTATTTTCTAACTTGAAGTAGTTTTTCACATCATTTCTTCAAAAAAAATAACACAAATAATGTAAATTCCGTTAAATTAATTACATGTTAAAATCGATTTCAACTATATAACTTAATAAAAAAAGACTAAAAATTAATACAATTGTTAAAAAAAAAAATTTGAGAGATTTTCTAATTAATCTAATTAATTATTCAATTTGCTAAGAAATTAGTTTTTGTAATGTGAAAAAGTAACCTTTTTGTTGTTTTTATAAATATTATTACTAATTAATTTAAGTTTTGTTTCCGCTTGATAATTTTCATCTATTTTTTTTTCTCTCTCTTTTATTAAAGGTTGTGCAGTGTTTATAGTGCAAGTTCTGACCTTTCTCCTTGGATACAATTGTGGATAACATTTACTTGGATACGCATCTTGGATGGAGGATTTCCAATATTAAAGGTCAGCATATTTCGTTCAATATTTTTACACGTTACCTCTTAATACCGAAGAGAATACATACACATTTCTTCTATAAATCAATATAGAAAGATATAAAAAAAAATCTTACTTCTTAGAATACTAAAGGTGCGCCAACTTTATTATATTATTACATGAGAACAATAGATGGCGCTCAATTCAATTTTGTTTCCAACAACAAAAATACCTTTTCAATATATATTTGATAAAAATATAAGTATTGCTACAACATTATGAAATGTATACATAATTATATTCTGTGGAACCTTTGTTCGGGACTTGTCGTAATTTTATCAGAAAATTTTTATGTATTTATATTGTTTATGTAATTCATATTTGGCGGAGAAAAAGTGTCCTCGTTCACGAATAAAGTTACTAAAATTAGTTGCAACAACTTGTCAAATACAAGAAAAACTTAACATATTATGACAACGTTACAAGCAAGAAAACTTAAACCAAACTTAAAACTTAAGCCAAAATAACCAAGGTTTCAGTTTTTGTATAAATGTTACTACTTTCAAAATAAAATTCAGAGGGGTTGAAGTTGAAAAATTTAGAAAATTATTTTTTAAACCAAAGATGATATACTAATTCTACTTAAACTATTTAATTATATCATCTATTCTAAGTAATCATACAAAATTTCATCGAAATGTGTTGCACAATTTAGAAGATTTGATTATTTTTGTCGAATAAAAACATATTTATTTGTACCTAAAAACTTTTAAATTCGTTGTTTCCAATAGTCCTATAACGTTTAAAAAGCGCTACAGATTTACAAAACGAAAGCTATATATGAATCGTATTTGTGCCCAAGTAATTTTGGGAGAATAGAAAATAAATGTTACTGCTTTCAAAATAAAATTCAGAGGGGTTGAAGTTGAAAAATTTAGAAAATTATTTTTTTAACCAAAGATGATATACTAATTCTACTTAAACTATTTAATTATATCATCTATTCTAAGTAATCATAGAAAATTTCATCGAAATGTGTTGCACAATTTAGAAGATATGATTATTTTTGTCGAATAAAAATATATTTTTTTGTACCTAAAAACTTTCAAATTCGTTGTTTCCAATAGTCTTATAACGTTTAAAAAGCGCTACAGATTTACAAAACGAAAGCAATATATGAATCGTATTTGTGTCCAATTAATTTTGGGAGAATAGAAAATAAATGTTACTGCTTTCAAAATAAAATTCAGAGCGGTTGAAGTTGAAAAATTTAGAAAATTATTTTTTAAACCAAAGATGATATACTAATTCTACTTAAACTATTTAATTATATCATCTATTCTAAGTAATCATAGAAAATTTCATCGAAATGTGTTGCACAATTTAGAAGATACGATTATTTTTGTCGAATAAAAACATATTTATTTGTACCTAAAAACTTTCAAATTCGTTGTTTCCAATAGTCCTATAATGTTTAAAATGCGCTACAAATTTACAAAACGAAAGCTATATATGAATCGTATTTGTGCCCAAGTAATTTTGGGAGAATAGAAAATAAATGTTACTACCTTCAAAATAAAATTCAGAGGGGTTGAAGTTGAAAAATTTAGAAAATTATTTTTTAAACCAAAGATGATATACTAATTCTACTTAAACTATTTAATTATATCATCTATTCTAAGTAATCATACAAAATTTCATCGAAATGTGTTGCATAATTTAGAAGATATGATTATTTTTGTCGAATAAAAACGTATTTCAAAAACATTCATATTCATTGTTACAAATAGTCTTATAACTTATAAAATACACTATTCCCTGCGTGCCGAGATTTTTGTATGAAAAAAATGCAATGCAAACCGTAATCATGTTAAAAATAACGGGTAGCATTAACTTGACAAATCATGTAATTCTTTAGTTCTGAATGTTAATTTCAATTAATTTCTAATTAGTATTCGTTTTATATTTTGTGTAGTTTCGTAACCTTACCTAGTTACCAACAGATGGCTCTATTTGACATTTAAAATTAACGTCAATCAATCCTTCATCCGATACATTTAATTACGGTATTGCAAGAAACAACAACAATGAGGCAATCTGCTTGAGATCTCTGCTAATCCCTGTTGTCATAGCACTGTGTTATTATTACGCGCGAATATCGCTGCGTCATTATTTGACAGCGACGGAAAGCATGATTTCGTAATTAACTCGTTTATTATTTGGTTCGCTTTGATTAAATGTAAAATGGAATGGTATTAAACGGCGGCAGAACGTTCTTTGTTAATTCCAACTCGACTTTCGCCTAATGCAATTAAGTTTCGAGGGATCCAGGTGTGAATCCAATTTATAAATGTTAATTCAATTTTGCAGAACGTGGAATATGTGGGAAATTTCCTCTTATATATTCATGATGATTTGACAGTTTCTAAATGACGACCATTTGTTGAATGACTTAATGGAATTTGTAGCGACTTTTATTTAATGTTGTTGAACTGTCATAAAAGAAGCCTTACCATTATAGTATAAATTATCTCTTTAATTAAATTGTATAAATTTATTTTTCTATTATAAATAGTTTATTCAAACTTTCCAATCACAAATAAAATACAAATAGTTACCAAATATTCTCTTACATAATAAATTATTAGTACATGGCTATTGCATAGTCCTCCTGAGTCCTAGTTAGTAACAAACCTAGAACTTACGCTTCTTAGTATATTATCGTAAAAATTCCAAGTTTACCTCTAGTTTTACTTAAAAACTAAACTAAGACTCAACAACGAGGGGCCTAACAAATGTTTCCTAAGTAGGCGTTAATTCCTTTGTTTCTGAACAAAAGGTTGTCAATTGGTTAAGGTCTAAGGATATTTTATGTCAAATTTCAAGAAGATTGGTAAGAATGTATAGGAGAAAATGCAATATTAGTGATGTAAGATTAGTGGAAATTCCACCATCAACATAGCAAGAAATTCTCTTCGGATTTCTACGTAGATTCATTGATGGAACATTTCTGTGATCATTTCTAAGTGGTATCGAATCTTCCAGATATTTTTCTGTGGAGAAAAACTTCGTCCCTGGTGAAGGTAATAATTGACGAAGATCCAAGAATGACACAGAAAATGATTGGTGATTGCCATGGCTTGCTGAGTCTCGAATAATAAGTAATCACTTGGGCTACTATTTCTTGGAAAACTTGGAAAATGGAGAGTCTAGAACTTTTAGGAAAATCGTAACAAGTGGTGAATCTTGCTTCTATAAGTACGAGGAAACCAAGCAAAGCAACAAAAATCAACAAAAAAAGTGATGATATCAATTTCTTTGCTATGCCACTGGAAACTGGTCAGATGGTAACTTCTTTAGTTTTTCAAAAATTTCTTGAGAAACCTGAAAAAAGCGGAACTTTTCGCTACTTTTTACATGACGATAATGCGCCTGTTCAACCTACTTCGATTTTTGGTTGTTTCCTAAAATTGAAACAAAAAATGAAAGGAAAATGTACAGAAATTAGAAAATTCATCCAACTTGGCGAAGTTTTGTGCAGTGTCCAGAGATATTTTTATCCCGAGACACGAGAGTAAAAACGATTTCAAAATGAAATACTTATCTTCTGATAGTTGCAAAATATATCAAAGCATAACATAATTTCGTTATAATACGTAAGTATTGGTTTCTGAACCGGAAAACCAGTTTGCTTCTCATTTTTGTTTTCTATACGATTGCTATTACAAAATTTCGTCGGCCAGTAATAGTGTTATCCTTCGGAATAAATTATACATCGAGACGCAATTATTTAATCGACCTCAAAAACCGCACGGTCGGTCATCTCGAGTGCGGCAACAAACAATTGGATTTCTTTTCAAGGAAACCGAAATGCCGCCGCGGTTCAATATAAAAGAGAACAAATAAATATACATTTCTTTTAGGCTGAATCAAATATTTTAACTTCATTTCATTAATCTGATCATTATTAAATCGTTTTTTTTTTCTTCTTCTGCTAAAATAAGAAATATTGTATGAATTAAAACAAAAATAAGTATAGAATCAAGTGATTGAATTAACAAAAAAATAGAACAAATGAATACATTTGTTTATCAAAAAATCCAAAACAAAATTTGGTTAGTATTTATTATAAAGATACTTTATGTTTTTATTGATTTCGTTCAAAGATATGTTATTTTAGTCTTGAGTGATGTACGTACATGCAAGACTACTTCAGCATCATCTTTTAGTTTCAACAAGTTTTCTGTTTCAGTTACAGTAATTTTTAGTACAAATAGTATCAGAATCGAGGTGAAGATTAGATATTTTCGTTGAAGATTTGAATTGTTCTAAGTTACGTTTATTTTTGATGATAAAACAGATAAAAAGTTCCAATATTTTCTTCTCGACACACAGACAACATTCATATTTTAATCTGAACTTTTTGTGTTTGACTTCAATACTTTAAAACGTTCTGCATAATACTCAATTTTATCATGAAGATGGATCATTATGAACGATTCAAATGCCATCTTTAGATTTGTCTTGAATATTTCATTTAATACTGAAATTGCTTCGATGATACGAAGCTTTTTTTATAGAACGTTCCACAAAATAACTTTCGTTTTCAAGAGATAACACTGATCACTTAACAATTTTACTTCTTCTTAATCTTAAGGAGGTTTCCAATTGACTGTAATAATTGTTAAATTTATATTTACGTTGATTAATGATACAAATTTTCTAGTTATTCCTAGTAATAAGTAATTAAAAAAACAATTATAATCATACTTGACAAATCATTTGTCAATTTCTCGTTCGAAATCTGTAAATTATCATTTGTACCTGTAATTAACTTAAATTTTAATTAAGGAAAATAAAAAAAAAATAGTATGTTTTTATACTGTTTTTGTACGGTTTTAAAGTTATGCGATACGATACAAATTTCCTCGATTAGTCCGGTTTAAAACAATCCCAAAACCATTACAATACTGATGATAAAATAATAATGATATTGAATATTTAACCAAACTAACGATCTAAATAACAAGTACACTTAATGTTATATTCAATAGAAACGACGACGTTTAAAGTGTATGATGTTAAGAGACGTTACGTCTTCATGTTTCCTTAAGAAACCTTCGGGTTTTACAGGATTCTTATATAACTCTACGATCCTTATATAATCCAATGTGCAGGTTGATACGTTCTTCAGTTTAGGCGAAGGCAACGTTTATAGTAAACAGCGATCCAGAGACTACGATTAGTGGGCCAATTAAGGATTTCACACTTGACAAAGATAAAATTGCATTGGTTCGATGGAGAAAACGTACGCACCATCTGCATTTGAGGTAAAAATTTACAATGCTTACCATTTAAAATCAAATCCTTTAAAAGCTAAATACAGATGGAAATACTCTCTTTTTCTTAAATTCTCCTTCTAGTTTCATTGAACAAAAACTAAATTTATATTATAATTATCAATTACTTTTGTTATTATATTTTAAAATATACACGTATACTTTTGTTACACGCGAATTGTACAAATTCAACTCAGAAAAAAAGTACGATTAATCAATAAACTTTAGTTGCGTAACTGTATGTGAACTCTATGTATTTGACTTTGACAAATTAAAATAAATCTTCACTCAGTAAGTTCGTATGATGACATACAGATGGCGCCTCAATCTTTATGTTTTTTATGAAGAGTACCAACCTTCAGACGACGCCTGTCAAAGTTTCATGAAAATCTGATGTTTTGTTTACAAGTAACAGTGGTTTTAGTATAGATTCATTATGTAATGAAATTTTGGTTTCTTAATTGTAAATATTGTTCAGATTGTACGCGCATCTCGTACAGCCACCACTATAGTAGTTAATTTATTGCAGCAACTAACGAATAAATGAATTACGATTGTCGTTAAATATGTTTTCTAATTAGCCGAGGATGTTTATTTATGAGGAGAATGAGTGTGTTTTCCCGAAGTGTACGCATGATTTAACGGTTGATGATTTTTCGCAAAGATTTCTCTCGATCCAAAGAAAACGCATTAATAAGGTAAACAGGACGAGCCGCGTACAAAATGCAATAACAGCAGCAGCAGGATTCATCAATATTAATGTGCGTCGTTGCGATGAATGAAATGTCGCATCATGTCTTGTGTAATTTATGTCGGCGTCGGCCACAATCACAATCCGAACACAATTTGAATGCATATTCCGATATACGGCAGAATGCTAATATCGGATGTGTCGAAGATCGAACCTGTTAAGGAATCCTATCTGCTATTTGCGCATTGAATCAAAAAGGAATCTTATAAATTCCGTTTTTAATGCGATTCCGAAAAGGAGATGATACGAAATGGAGAAGAAGTAGTTGAAGCTGATTCCGAGTAGGCAGGAAATAAATTATGATCGTTTATGATCTGGACAACAGTCAAATCGAGTTTAATAATGATTCAGATAACTTAATCTTTACATATAACTTGCAACCTAAAGCATCAAATGAATCAAAAGCAAAAAAAAATATGTTGGACCGTACGGCTAAAGGTTGAGAAACGCTGGTATATAATAAACCATTACGTAGTATAATTAGGTTCATAATATAGTGTACGTAACAAAATATGTGTAAAATATACTAAATATTTTCATATTATTTTTGGACATTACGAAGGAGTATGTAACTACACTACTTGTATAGTCAAACGTATATAGTAATTAAGTAAATTGTACAAGAATTTCAATTTAAAAAATTTAAATTTAAAAATTTAATTTGTTTTATTCAAATCTTTATAAAAGTACTTACTTAATTTTTCAAAAAATTTTGTTTTATTCAAACTTCTTTAATCATCATAAAAAACATCTTACCTGTTTTTTTTTTCATTATTCAACATTTCCTACTGTTAAAAATACATCTAGCTTCAATTTACATTAGTTGCTTCCAACAGTTTTAATCGTCGAAAGACAAATTGAAATATAATATAATATTCCATTTGGAAGTTTAAAAAAAAAAAGAAAAGAATTGGAATCACTGGGCTGGAAAGGGTTAGAAAACGAAACTATTTTATGTAAATTTAACTAATTTCACAATATTCTATTATGTAACAATTAATAATTTTATTCCAAATTTGTTCCATTTGTTGCATTTTTTTTTGACAAATTCATTTTTAAATAAATATTAAAGACTTAGCTAAATAATGATTGATTTTGCATCATCATATTAAGATTTATTACTCAATTCAACCTTTTTTTTAGATACATAAAGCGGAGTTGCATTTTTGGTCCTTTTTTTATGATTATATTGTTTAAAAATTTATATATTTTCTTGTTTTTTTTTTTGTATTGGAATAATATAGGATTTAAGGTGGGATTAATTTAGTTTTACGTTAATTTATAGACTTTATTTATAATCATAATCTTTATTGCAACAATAAATAAAAACATTGTCATACAATAATAATAAAACAGAAACTTAACTGCTTTTACTATCATTTTCATTATTTTTTAATAATTAAAATTGTAAGAAGTTTAAAAAAAAAAAGAAAAGAATTTCAATTTAAAATCATCAGTTTAGCCCTTTCAAGCCTAATTTGTTTTTATTCAAATCTTTATAAAAGTACTTCTTTAATCATAAAAAAAACATCTTACCTGTTTTTTTTCATTATTCAACATTTCCTACTGTTAAAAATACATCTAGCTTCAATTTACATTCGTTGCTTCCAACAGTTTTAATCATGGAAAGACAAAATTGTATTTAAAAATTAATGATTACAATTGGGCTGGAAAGGGTTAGAAAACGAAACTATTTTATGTAATTTGAACTAATTTCACAATATTCTATTATGTAATAATTCATAATTTTTAATAGTATTTGTAATTGTAGAAACGGTATGCGTTTGCTTAATTTTTGTAATTGCTATTCAAATAAATTGCAAGGATTCCAAATTTGTTCCATTTGTTTGCATTCATTTTTAAATAAATATTAGAGACTTAGCTAAATAATGTGTGATTTTGCATCATCATATTAAGATTTATTACTCAATTCAACCTTTTTTTTAGATACATAAAGCGGAGTTGCATTTTTGGTCCTTTTTTATGATTATATTGTTTCAAAATTTATATATTTTCTTGTTTTTTTTTTGTATTGGAATAATATAGGATTTAAGGTGGGATTAATTTAGTTTTACGTTAATTTATAGACTTTATTTATAATCATAATCTTTATTGCAACAATAAATAAAAACATTGTCATACAATAATAATAAAAACAGAAACTTAACTGTTGACTATTGACCATAAGTTAATAATAATTAGAAAATAATATATAGGCTTTTACTATCATTTTCATTATTTTTTAATAATTAAAATCGTAAGAAGTTTAAGAAAAGAAAACCCGGTTTTCGGTTCGGTTTTAATGAACGAATTACATCAT
>NW_017098025.1:0-747 GCF_001412225.1 Nicrophorus vespilloides
CTTGCTACGAGCTGTAGAAACTGAAAAAAAAATGAATTTATTAGATTATAATAAGTATTTACTTATTTTTTTTATATTATAGTTTTATTGATGGCGGTATTTTTTAAAAGCCTGTGTTCAAACAACAATTCACAAGTTTTATTATATATGCAATATATTTTTTGTTATGCAGTTCGGGATAAAGCGCAAGTGTTATTTCCTTCCTTTCCTCATTCCGTTCCTATATTTTCAGTTTCTTTCTACTAGCAGTCGAGTGCGGATGTATCTAGTGTTGGAGGTGGGATTAAGATGACACGTAAACACACATCAGTTTGGGTTTCTGGGATCTTACTAGAGTGCGTTTGAAGCCTGATTGGGGATTTACGTTAGAAATACATAGGTATCGTTATTATATAATTTCATAGTATTAATTGAAATATTTTATTTAGAATATAAAAAATGTCAGCGAAAGTTTAATTTCGTCAAACTAGTTTTGAACCATGCGTGATTTTATTTGGCGGAAAGAGTACGGTGATAACCCTTTGGTCGAAAATAGACCAATATATTTTGTTAAATAAATAAATAAATGTGTATTAAAATTCATCCAAATAAAAATTTCATAGAAATCTCACTACGCGTTTAGGAAATATGAATCATTTTCGCTCTAAAATTTGGTAATTCTTTAGAGCTATTTTGAAATATTATAAAGTATGCGAATTGTTTTCAAAATACATAAAAGTTTTAGAATGGCTATTGTATGTAGCAACA
>NW_017098025.1:753-4145 GCF_001412225.1 Nicrophorus vespilloides
GAAAGATCGACGAAAAATAATAGTCTGAGAAGAAATAGGGAAAAATGTAATAGCAAAAATTACAGATAAACAAAGAAAAAGATATTAATACAAGGCCTTGTCATCATGTTGCATCATTTAACGAATGATGCAACCGCACTTCAACAATGCAATATGTACCTATAATGATTTTATACCTTTTAGATAATAGTAGACCCGTGGTTTACGTTCCATAACCATTATGCAACAGTTGATTTTTTTTAGGAATGGATATACAACGAGGTCCTAAAAAAGCAGTGTAAAGAAACAATTAAATTTATAAATTATTGTTTAGTTGCTAAAAGGGATAACTTTATAGGTAAATATATATTCAATCTTCCTGGGCTCTTGCTTTAATATTTCGACGCTCTTACACCACGTCCATTTGTGGTCATTAACATCTATCGCTGTATTTCCAAGTTGTTTACAACGCAAGCATTTAAAATGCAATCAAAAAAATCTATATTGCCTTAGAAACAGCTGGTAACGCCTACCAAAATAGACCACCGGATGATTCAATTATGGGACTTGCAATCATCTAGCTCAAAAAACACTTCAGTAAAATTAAACCATATTTCCAACTGTTAAATGATACATTGTTTCAGGTTCTACTGACAACTAATAAGTGTTCGATTATTAGGTACTATCTCTACGAACTTATTTGATTTTTTTAAGCGATTACACGCAAAATAAAACTCAAGTCGATATAATTCTGCATGTTTTGAATACACCTTCATTATTGCTACCATTTATTTTCAACACTAAAGAAAATAGTGGAAAAAGCGTCTATAGTCCTTGGGATTAACAAAAAGTGTATAACGTACATGAAGAAATCTTATGAAGCGGCTTTTAAGAACGAATTATTAAAACAATGCCGTAAAGTCGTAATCGATCTCTATAATATTTTGCCTAGTCTTTACAAAGTTGTTATTAACATGAATCTCATATACATGTATTTTCACATGGAGTAAATGAAGCTGCTTTAATTGCTTATATACCTTAAAATCGGTATACACTTTTTTATTAAAACACTTTATTTTTAAAAAATCCAAACTCTTGCAATGTAAACTTCAATAATCCAATAGAATTACCGATTTGGGTAATTCCTGTACGAAAGATTGATATAAATTACAAAAACGTAGTTCGTCAGAATTTGCTATATGTTAAGCGAAAAGTTATATATGTTGAAAAGAACTTGCGTTTGTCTTCCGAGATCTAGTTTTTGTAATAATATTTCAAATTAATTTGTACGAATTAAGCGAGTTTCACCAATTCTTCTATTTAATTCAATGCTTCATGGCATTATAAAGCAAATCGTTATTTTTTGTTAGAGCGTCAGAATCTGAATAAACTACGTTTTGTTTCTGATAAAAAACTTTACGTTAATATCTTAAATATTCTTAGCAAAATAATATTAAACACCTATAAGATCAAATTCGTTGTTTCTATAGTATCGGATTTATACATACATTTTTATAATTATCCATTTGTGAACTCGAACTATGTAAATAGAATTGATAAAAAAACGATCCTATTCAATATGTGAAAAAGCGTTTTTATTATATATTTTGTTAGATTGATATCAAAGGAGATATTGTTACAAGTTACAATTGGATCCGCTTAAACAAATAAATACAGATATCGAAGGATGATACTAGGAGAACCTATTGAAATGTTTAACTATATTCAAAGATTTGATTACGCAGTAAAATAAAAAGGGACAAAAAATGCAAATGAAAAATGAAAATACATATAAAACGGTTTTAAAATAGTGATTTTTACGGTAGACTGGGCACGCGGCAGGAGTTCTTTTAGAGCGAACGTGTGACGATGAGGAAGATGATCATCATTATCCTAATCATCATCATCGTGTATGTATGTAGCAGAAAAATAGAAAAAGTCGTCGTTGAGTAAGCGATCTCTACTGTCCTCGATTGACCGTAGTGCATTCATCCATTCTTTATGGATCGGTTGTAAACCAGTGTGACATTTGTTTGTAGTTCGCTCATTCTGACTATTATTATTTTGATATTTTGTATTGTTTTATTTGGCAGTATTTCATAGTTTATCTTCTTTTTTATGTATATAAATACTGCACCACCTCTTCCTTTTCTGCAACTGTGCACCGCACTGTAACCACCAAGTTCGTATTGTGGAAGCTCCTCCTCCCCCAACCACGTCTCAGTAAACGCCAACACATCCACCTTTTGTTGTCATTATCTCCACTTCGAGCTTTGTGTTTTGTAGACTGTGGATATTCAGCAGCACAACCGTTATTGACTTGTTGTTTGTTCCGCTATCACTCTTGTTATTGGTTATTTGCTATGCTTTCCTGGTCTGAATATTTGGGTCTTTTAATTCGCTGCCTCTGTTATCTGCCATGGCCAGGTCCCTCATGTGGAGATGTAGCCTATTCCCCGAAAACGCCTCCGTGATGTAAATATTGAATCTTTCCAACATTTTGTTTCTTAGTTTGGTCAGTAGTTCGGTTCTATTTGCGTATTCCGAATTATTTATCTCCTCCATGTAAGTGTCTATTATTATGTTATTAATTGTAATTGGTCTGTGTTTCCTCTCCACAGTCCGCAGTGTCTACAGCTAGGTGTCAAGTCGGAGATGCAAACCTCCGGCCTATGTCCACCCCCACACTTGTTGCATGTGATCGGTGTCCTGCATTCAGCAGTTGAATGCTCAAACGTCTTGCATCTATTGCAAAGCATCGGCGTCGGCTCAGGTGGTCTGCTCGGCATCGTTGAATATCGTACATAGTCATACATACATCCCTCCTCAATTAACCTCTCGTATGCCTCTGATCATATCGGTCGGTGGACCTGTTGCTCTAGAGATTATTCTCTTGCAGAACCTATGTTGTATTCCTCTTGTGTGCTACTTATNNTGTAGAGGCGGTTCCTGCTGAGCTATCTGTTGAAGGGGTGTCTGCTGAGCAGCTCCTCGCCGCTTTGCCAGTTTAAACTGTGTTTCCTTGATCTTTTGTTGTAATAAGTTTGCTTCATATGTCCTATCCTCCCACTGCTTTATCAGCTGTGCCAAGTTCCCGCCACCACCGCTGCTAGTCACAACTTCATCGTTGGTGTTCGCCTTTTGTCGCGTATTTGTTTTTTTTACGTTTTTAGTTTGGCTTAGGGTTTCAGTTGTTTCTTTGGCCTTTTTCGTTTATCACCCGGTACAACGAATTCCTCGTCAGCTGACGAGGTTTCCTCTCGGGGCATTTCTGCATTTTCTGGGCAGTGCTCTTCACCAGTGTTTTTTTCTGTTTATTTGTCTGTTCCAAATTACGTATGTATGTTAATTTTTATATAATTGTTATGTGAATTGCCACTGTAATGCAGTCAAGAAGCCGGAGCTCACGAGAA
>NW_017098025.1:4158-4475 GCF_001412225.1 Nicrophorus vespilloides
GTTATTCAATACCAACATTTAGTAATAGATACTAAGATAAATGTAAAACACATAGATATTATTAAACTTAATCTAGTAGTAGCGTATCGTTTAGCTTGTTGTCAATTATTTGAGTCATTGGTTGTGTTAAAATTGGTGTTGGTAATGTGCTAGAATCGGAGGGAGAAGGCTTTCACGCAGCGCGAGTATCCGATTCATTGTTAGAATTTGTTAATGATGATGATGGGAAGCTGAGGGCAAAGGGGGTGCATTCCGAACAGCAGATAGAGATAAATAGTCCTCCGCCTTTTGCCTCTCACGTCACGCTCCCAACTAAT
>NW_017098025.1:4500-5446 GCF_001412225.1 Nicrophorus vespilloides
ATCAACTACATTTTTATAATAGTGCTATTTAATCTGTATTCAATACCAACATTTAGTAATAGATACTAAGATAAATGTAAAACCCATAGATATTATTAAACTTAATCTAGTAGTAGCGTTTGAAGTATCGTTTAGCTTTTTGTCAATTATTTGAGTCATTGGTTGTGTCAAAATTGGTGTTGGTAATGTGCTAGAATCGGAGGGAGAAGGCTTTCACGCGGCTGAGTATCCGATTCATTGTTAGAATTTGTTAATGATGATGATGGGAAGCTGAGGTCAATTCCGAAACTTGCATTCCGAACAGCAGATAGAGATAAATAGTGCCTCCGCCTTTTGCCTCTCACGTCACGCTCCCAACTAATTGATCAACGACTCTTCGAAGAAATGTCAACCACCGGCGACAATTAATATACTGCTTTGCGTAACGAGCCTGGACAACGACGATTTTCCCTGAAGATGGTAACAACGATAACAACAAATATGTTGATGATAATGATGATGATGAGCAGCAGGAAGTTCTTCGCTAGAAGAAAAAATTACCGAACGCCGATTCATATCTGCCTACTCTCGCGCGATTGTTGCTGTTGTTTAGTTCTTGTGTTCCTGTTTTATCATATGATGGATCATACATTTTGTTATTTTTATTTGCTATTACTATCGTATAGACAAATGAATAGTAATAATATACCGCTTTCGATGTCTTCAGTTTTTCTTGAATTACTCGATAACCACATGAGTTAATTACATCATCATCAAATTAAAGCTGAAAGACACAACTTTCCAATAAGCCCACTGACAGCTTTCTGCTATCATCCGTTCGTTTGCAACAAGCTATCAAAAATGACAGATGAAATAAATCAAGTTTGAATAATCTATAATATTGAAATTGTTTGAATAGATTCTAGGATCTATTGGTTTTTTAAAATATCAAAGATTGGAATGAAAG
>NW_017098025.1:5451-6984 GCF_001412225.1 Nicrophorus vespilloides
AAGAATGATATCACATATAAGCGATACAAAATTGTTTCTATATTTTTTTATTTTGTTTTATCCTCCTAAGATGAAACAACTCGGATTGTTCCGCTCCTCTTGATACATATACTCTTACCAGAAAAAAAGATCTCCTTCATATTTTCACCTCTTGCACACAATATCCACTCTGCTCATTGTGCTTCACTGATTTCGCTTCATTCTTAAACGGTCATGTGTACGTTTCTTCTTTCTTTTTTTTGGTTAATGACTGTCCTCGCCCTCTTCTGGCATATTCCTTTCTGTGCTTCCGCGCGACCCCTTTGTTCCTCCAGGGCCGTTTTTTTTTTCTTTCTGGGTAGATGAATTCAACAGGATATAAAATCGATATTGGTCTGCTGGATGCATGCATATAGTATATACGTGTCTGTCTATATATACATGGGTCGATTCGTATCATGTCTTAATTTGCGCGTATCCATTAGCATTAACCTCTCTATTATGCCGCGGTTCTGATTTCAGATGCGCCCGTCTGAGCGCATTTTGACATTTGACACTTTGAATCAAATATCAATTTATATACTCATCAAGGACTTTGATACCGCTGAGAAGAACGCCTACACACTCAAATTGGTTGGGAAAAATCAGGTGAAGGTACAAGCGAATGGTACCAATGAACACGAAAAGATTAGCGCGCTAATCAAAGATAAAAATATCCCATTTCACTCCTATCAGAAGAAAACTGAACGCTCCTTTAGGGTCGTGTTAAGAGGTATGCATTCCTCATGCAATACCGAGGACATAAAGGAGGAAATTGAGTCCTATGGCCATACAGTACGGAATATCAGCAACATAAGCAGTAGCAGGGACTCGAGCAAACAACTTCCTATGTTCTTTGTTGAGCTGAAGCAGGCAGAAAACAATAAGGACATATATAATGTTGTGTTTCTGCTGCATCAAAGAATTTCATTTGAAGCACCTATTAAGAGGAGGGAAGTACCGCAGTGCCTTCGGTGCCAATGCTATGGACACACAAAGAACTACTGTTCCAAGCAACCGCGCTGCGTGAAATGCGGGCAAAAGCATTTTTCAGCTGAGTGCAACAAATCACCAGAGACACCAGCTAAATGCGTATTGTGCGAAGGCAACCACCCAGCGAACTATAAAGGATGTACGGTCTACAAGGAGATCAAGGAGCGGACATTTCTCTCACCTAGACCCAAAGAACAACAAATTCGGTTAACTCCAGCAATTACACCCGCTAACCCAACGACACCAGGGAAATCATATGCCCAAGCAGCGAAAAACCAAGTTGAAGCAATACCCGTACATGATGCACAGCCATCCGTATCCAATCAATCAAATAAGCTATATGACATGATGATTCAACTCATGGGATGGATGGACACTATGTTCGCGCTCATCACTGAACTGGTCAGGAAGTTGAAATGAACTACCAGGAATTTAAAATCGTAGCCTGGAATGCAAACGGGTTGGTCAGCACACCCAGAAGGTAATACATTTTATAAAGTCCCTGAAGTTGGACGTGATGCT
>NW_017098026.1:0-5339 GCF_001412225.1 Nicrophorus vespilloides
CTCCAGTAACCACTTATGCTCATGCTACCCCAGGTTGCTAACCACTACTCTCCAGCTAAGCTCAGCAGCTAATGCCACCATAGCCTGCTCCATATGCTAGTCCCATGCCGCTCCATATCGCCATGCCGCCCCAGTAGCACCTACCCATGCCGCCCCAGTTGCTACCTACGCTCATTCCGCCCCAGTACTACCTACGCTCATTCCGCCCCAGTAGCTACCTACGCATGCCGCCCAACCATGCCGCCCCAATTGCCGTGGGAACCACCAGCCAAAGCGTAGTCCGTTCTTTGGGAGGAGCTCAAGCAGTATCTCACTACTCCAAGGCTGAGGACAGTGCCTTTTCCACCGTCCGCAAATACGATACCCGCATCACCAACGATGCTTACTCCTTTGCCCATGCCGCCCCAGTAGCTACCTATGCTGCTCCAGTAGTGGCTAAGGCTGCTTATGCTGCCCCAGTAGCTACTTATGCTCATGCCGCTCCAGTCGCCACTTATGCTCATGCTGCTCCATTAGCTACCTACGCTCATGCTGCTCCTGTTGCCAAAGCCGCCATTACATACTCTCCAGCTAGCGTTGTCTCTCATACTTCCTTCGCTGGTCTTGGTGCCCATTACGAATGGTAAATGCCTGATTCATGTAAATAGTTGAATGCTCAGTTAATTTATTATAATAAACTTCTTTTGCAAAACAATATATATGTTTAATTTTCCTCATTGCAACTCTGAAATTATATCATAGTACACCAATTCTTGATTATAAAAACAAAACTTTGGTAGCCAATGCCACTTTCTTCTTGTTTCCTTTCCATTAACCGCTAATATTAATTAATGGAGAATACCCTTGATTTGTATCTTGCTATGATATACCACCTCTATTAGCTCTTCAGCAATTTACCAACAAACTTCTCCAGTTCTTGCAGTTCTTTGTCCATCTGCAGCATCTAAAAAACGTATGTACTGAGTTATCATCGTCTTTGCAGTACTAGCACTTATCATACTCCTTCTATTCACGTTTTACTAGAATATAAACTAGTTGCTATAGTAACTTATACTTAAAATCCTGAAACACATTATATTTGAATAAAAAAATCTTACAAAAATAGTTGACACAAATTTCCAAAATAACGTTTAATATACGTTAAATTTTGTTTTTATAATCAAGAATTGGTACAATATGATACAATTTCAGAGTTTCAGTGAGGACACTTAAACATATATATTGTTTTGCAAAAGAAGTGGTACCTCGCGTAACGAGCGTAATATAAATTAATTTAAAATACGATAATGCGTTCCATGCTGAAAATATAAAGGAACTCCTCTCTTTATTACCTATATGCATAACGACCACTCGAGATATGAATAAATTTGTAGTTTATTGCATAATTTTTATAATATTAATTATACAGTTATACTATATTCCCCTCGCTTATCGGCCAATTCACTTAATGTCCTAGTCGTCGGAACGAAACTAGATCGTTAAGTGACGATTATATGTATACAAAAAAAAAATATGTATAAAGTTGATTGAAAGAAAATTATAAATACATTGTTAAGGAGAGAGAATCATCTTCATCTTATTACGAAATTAAACAACCTGGAATGCGAATACGATTTGCAGAAAACATGAAAAAAACTAAATAATTTATTTATTATTTATGATACATATCTAATTCTGTTTTTCTTTTCTTTTGTTATTCTCTTACATTTTTCTTTTTATCGCTTTGTCTTCCGAGATATTTTTGGAACGGTTTTTAAACCTTGCACACGGAAAAAATAAAAGTTTGAAATATATGTAGCAAACACATAATCAAGAAATTAACCTTTCCCGCGTTACTCGTGCTCTGTTTTTTGCTCATATGCGGTATTACTCCTACTGAAAGATGCTCGTTAAGGGAGATTCCAATATGTTTATATTAAAATAAACAATTGTAAGTAATTAAAACAAAATATTATTCATAAATATATTTGTAAAGTACTTATATGCTAAATGAATAAAATTATTAGTTACTAAAGATTATGCTAAAAATAAATAAAAATTAATTATTTTCTTAATAATAAACAACATTTTAACATAATTAATATGAGTTTTTTTATTTTTATTGCAAAATTTATTCTTATTTTCGACAAAAGTATCTATCCTGTTAAGATCCGATTAAAACTAAATTATATTGTACATGAATATTAAATAATCATATTAATTTTAGCTACAATGATTTATAATGAGACATATGCTATTGTTATAATAAATTTAGCATTAATATACGACATTGAAGAAAAATGTTATTAACGTTATATGCAATCAATGTGAGTTAGTTAATTGTATATTTTTAATATTAAAACTTATTATAAATGATAATGTAATAAGATAAATTTAAATTTTTAAAACGGACGGACCTTTTGTAACGTTTAGTTTTACTATGATTGGAATTATAAATACGTGTTATTTACATATAACACATTAATTAATAAATATATAGTTAATTTTATATTTATTTAATAAGTAATATAATTTGTAATATATAAATAAAGTACTTAAATTAAAAAGTGTGTGTCGAATTAAATAATTATGTTTAATAGTCCCTACTAAACTAACCCAGACCTTCGAGAGCGAAAGTTGGTTTGGGTGGCTCCGGGTGATGGTTTTGTAAGAATTCGAAGTATAAAAACGTGCTTAAAATTTCTGTTTGGCATCAGTTTCTCACGAACTATCACCAAACACATATCTGCAATGGCTTTCAAAGTAAGTACATCATATAAACAAACAATATATTCGAATTATAATACCAAACTTTACATTTGCTTTCTTTGCAGTTCGTAGTACTTTGCGCCGCTTTGGCTTGCGCCAACGCCGGACTCATCGGTGCACCAGTTGCTCACTACTCTCCAGCTGAAGCAGTCAGCTCCAGCTACATCCACCAAGCAGCTGCTCCAATTGCTGTTGCCCATGCCGCTCCAATCATCGCCAAGACCTACGCCGCCCCAGTAGCCACCTACGCCCATGCCGCCCCAGTTGCTACCTACGCACATTCCGCCCCAGTAGCTACCTACGCTCATTCCGCCCCAGTAACTACTTACGCTCATGCCGCACCAGTAGCCACCTATGCCCATGCTCTCCAGTACTACCTACGCCCATGCCGCCCCAATTGCCGTGGGAACCACCAGCCAAAGCGTAGTCCGTTCTTTGGGAGGAGCTCAAGCAGTATCTCACTACTCCAAGGCTGAGGACAGTGCCTTTTCCACCGTCCGCAAATACGATACCCGCATCACCAACGATGCTTACTCCTTTGCCCATGCCGCCCCAGTAGCTACCTATGCTGCTCCAGTAGTGGCTAAGGCTGCTTATGCTGCCCCAGTAGCTACTTATGCTCATGCCGCTCCAGTCGCCACTTATGCTCATGCTGCTCCAGTAGCTACCTACGCTCATGCTGCTCCTGTTGCCAAAGCCGCCATTGCCTACTCTCCAGCAAGCGTTGTCTCTCATACTTCCTTCGCTGGTCTTGGTGCCCATTACGAATGGTAAATGCCTGACTCATGTAAATAGTTGAATGCTCAGTTAATTTATTATAATAAACTTCTTTTGCAAAACAATATATATGTTTAATTTTCCTCATTGCAACTCTGAAATTATATCATAGTACACCAATTCTTGATTATATAAACAAAACTTTGGTCGCCAATGCCACTTTCTTCCTCTTTCCTTTCCTTTAACCGATAATCTTAATGGAGAGTACCCTTGATTTGTATCTTGCTATGATATACCACCTCTATTAGCTCTTCAGTAATTTACCAACGAACTTCTCTAGTTCATGCAGTTCTTTGCCAATCTGCAGCATCTAAAAAACGTATATACTGAGTTATCATCGTCTTTGCAGTACTAGCACTTATCATACTCCTTCTATTCACGTTATACTAGAATATAAACTAGTTGCTATAGTAACTTATACTAAAAATCCTGAAACACATTATATTTGAATAAAAAAATCTTCCAAAAATACGTTTCTTGACACATAATCAAGAATTGGTACAATATGATACAATTTCAGAGTTGCAGTGAGGAAACTTAAACATATATATTGTTTTGCAAAAGAAGTGGCACCTCGCGTAATGATCGTAATATAAATTAATTTAAAATACGATAATGCGTTCCATGCAAAAAATATAAAGAAACTCCTTACTTCATTACCTATATGCATAACGACCACTCGAGATTCGACGTGCAATATGAATAAATTTGTATTTTATTGCATAATTTTTATAATATTAATTATACAATGATCCTATTTTCTCCTCGCTTATCGGCCAATTCACTTAATGTCCTAGTCGTCGGAACGAAACTAGATCGTAAAGTGACGATTACCTATATACAAAAAAAAATATGTATAAAGTTGATTGAAAGAAAATTATAAATACATTGTTAAGGAGAGAGAATCATCTTCATCTTATTACGAAATTAACCAAGCTGCAATGCGAATACGATTTGCAGAAAACATGAAACAAACACAATTCTGCGTTACTCATGCTGTTTTTTGCTCGTTATGCGAATTACTCCTACTGAAAGATGCTCGTTAAGGGAGATTACATTATGTTTATATTAAAATAAACAATTGTAAGTAATTAAAACAAAATATTATTCATAACTATATTTGTAAAGTACTTATTTGCTAAATGAATAAAATTATTAGTTACTAAAGATTATGCTAAAAATAAATAAAAATTAATTATTTTCTTAATAATAAACAACATTTTAACATAATTAATATGAGTTTTTTATTTCTATTGCAAAATTTATTCTTATTTTCGACAAAAGTATCTATCCTGATAAGATCCGATTAAAACTAAATTATATTGTACATGAATATTAAATAATCATATTAATTTTAGCTACAATGATTTATAATAAGACATATGCTATTGTTATAATAAATTTTGTATTAATATACGACATTGAAGGAAAATTTTATTAACGTTATATGCAATCAATGTGAGTTAGTTAATTGTATATTTTTAATATTAAAACTTGTTATAAATGATAATGTAATAAGATAAATTTAAATTTTTAAAACGGACGGACCTTTTGTAACGTTTAGTTTTACTATGATTGGAATTATAAATACGTGTTATTTACATATTAACACATTAATTAATAAATATATAGTTAATTTTATATTTATTTAATAAGTAATATAATTCGTAATATATAAATAAAGTACTTAAATTAAAAAGTGTGTGTCGAACTTCGAATTCTTACAAAACCATCACCCGGAGCCACCCAAACCAACTTTCGCTCTCGAAGGTCTGGGTTAGTTTAGTAGGGACTATTAAACATAATTATTTAAT
>NW_017098027.1:0-1411 GCF_001412225.1 Nicrophorus vespilloides
AGTTATTTTCGGTGAAAACATTAAATGCATTATAGACGACGACATTTCCTGAAACAAAAAATTCATACCTGATGAGGTCCTCAAATTGAAATTTGCTTGAGTCTTCTAATTACAAATTTACGTGGGGCCCACGAATTAAAATTTGCCTGACTCTTCCAAATACTATTTTATGAGAGTCCCACGAATAAAAAATTGTCTGAAACATCCAAATGTAAAGATTCGTGGGACCACACATTAAATTAATTTTAAATTATTCAATTATCAAATTATATAAAAATATATACAAATTGATAATTACATTGCAAAGGTATTTACAAATCTTTATTACCTCTAATTTCAACAGTATTTTCTGTCCAAAAGAAAAATTTTTGCTTTCAAAATTGTGAATACAAAATAAGTTCTTTGATGAAAGTAATATCAAAGTTTACTTTACTAATTTTCGGGGAAAACAAAATGCATTATAGACGACGCCGTTTGTTGTGTTTCCACTCCAGAATTTATCTGAATTTATTGTTTAGTCGATTATTCAATCATATTCAAAGTACAGAATGATGTATTCACAGTTTGTTTAACATTATACATAAATGTCTAAATTAGTTTTATCTACTTGTTAAGTATGCTTTTTGCACTCGAGCAAAAAACTTTTCCTGAAACCACAAATTCATACCTGATGAGGTCCTCAAATTGAAATTTGCTTGAATCTTACAATTAAAAATTTACGTGGGGCCCACGAATTAAAATTTGCCTGAATCTTCCAAATGAAATATTATGAGAGGCCCACAAATAAAAAATTGTCTGAGACAAATGTAAAAATTCGTGGGGCCCACAAATTCAATTAACTTTAATATATAAAATATTCAATTATCAAAAATATGTAAATATAAATTGATAATTCCATTGCAAATGTATTTACAAATCTTCATTACCTCTAGTTTGAGCACTATTTTCTGCCCAAAAGATACATTTTAGCTTTCAAAACTGTGAATACAAAATAAGTTCTTTGATGAAACTAATATCAAAGTTTACTTTAGTTACTTTCGGTGAAAACATTAAATGCATTATAGACGACGACGTTTGTTGCGTTTCCACTCCAGAATTTGTCTGAATTTATTGTTTAGTCTAAAGTTTTAATATTAGCGAGGGCGGGTTTTCGTATTATACATTGTGGTGGTATTATTAGAGAGCTTCGAGCCTCGGGTGGTGGATTTATGGGGGCGCACGTGCCCGCACGTAAAAGTGCACGTGCATCGACTCCTGTTTATGCTGATCTTACATGTGCCTTGGGGTTGTTTTCGAATCCGCCACCCTTCGCAGCGAGCCGCCCCCACGCCCCAAAAACGCAACCAATAAAATGAAAAGAGAAGTAAAGAAAATGTTTGTGCGTATATAAATACAGCGTATTCCTAAACAT
>NW_017098028.1:0-180 GCF_001412225.1 Nicrophorus vespilloides
ATCGATATATTACTGTGGTTTTGGCCTTTTGGGTGTAATTCGTGTTCAAAATTTAAAAAATGCTCGAAAAAGCAGTGTTTTCACATTTCGTTGATTTACTCGAAATCTGTAATAGACAGAATGAAGCCAATAGATGCATATGAAAGCTGAATGTTTGGGGAATCCAGCAAGTATAGATAC
>NW_017098028.1:196-26499 GCF_001412225.1 Nicrophorus vespilloides
GCTGTAATGCGCGTTCCTTTTATGAAAGTGGAGGCGCCAAATGATTACATACTTTTGAGGGAGGCGTAGTAACATCAAGTTTGGAAACCACTGTGTTAGAAGATCCATTGCATCCCCTCAAATACCATACTTTATCATGGTTTTTTAGTTTTATATATGTTAAATTCGGTTTACTTGTAAATACTTCTCAATGTAGACATCAACAATATTGTAGATCTTCCAAAAATGTTTTATTTTATTAAAGAAATTATCAATTTTTGTTTGTACAGTTAATTTTTTATCACTTTATATTTCCATGTAACAAGTTAGAGTTCGTAAGTCCGGGAGTTCGTAAGTCGGGGGATACCTGTAGAAGTATAAAATTTAAATTAGTATTATTAAAAAAAATGGCGTTTATGACTTTTTTTTAAATTTCTATTCATATAAGTAAAAAGTTGACATAATTACAATCTCACATCTTTATTTTAACTAGATTAAAAAACAAAGTGTGTGACAAATTAACATTAAGTAAAATGCTTTTAATTTAATTACAAATATTGATTAAAATAGTTGTAAAATTTAAGTGCTGCAAGTCCTTAATTACGTGCTGTCACTTCAATAAACAAAAATAGTTTCCAAGGGGGGGAAGTGGGAATATTATTGTTATTAATGCTGTTGGGGGGTGGCGGGACGGTGGTTTTAGTGTGGACGTCGAGTTAATCAATATTAAATCCGAAAGGGCTGTGTGTGATTTCATTAAAGAAAATTGGGGGGCCGCGAAATAATTTGTTGTTTGTTTGGTGGAAAGGCGAAGTGCGGTGCGTTCCGACAGGCTAAGGGAGGTTTTTGCGTTAAACACACAAACACACACACATTGTGCATGTGTTGTTGTTTATGTATAAGTGTGTGTATATGTATACATGCACGCACGTACATACATACACACACAATGAAATGGGGGGCGGTCGTGAACGGCGTAGGGTGTGCGGCGGGACGCACAATTGCGCTACCAGTTTGTATTCAGTTTATCGCAAGCTCTCGGGGGGCGGCGGCGCCTGCGTCTCGACGCCAAAGTGGCCCGAACTTTTGGCGGTTCAGTCCGCCGCCGCCGCCGACGTTTGCACCGGGGGGGTTCCGTGCGACACGACAACACTACGTGCTGGGAACAACGCGTGAACCGCCGCCGCGTGCGCAAAAGTCTCGCATTTCGAAGAATTTAAATATTAACAACAACAAGAACAACAACAAAAAACAAACAAATAAAAATATAATTAATAACAGACGAATTTAATCCAAACCGATGACAATTTAAATTAACTCGTAGTTTAACAATTAACAGCAGTTGTTCTTTTTTTTCTAAATAAGAAAAATTAAATTTTAAACTTTTTTGTACGTTAAATTATGTTTGAGCATCTGGGGTTAATTGGATGGTGCCCCAACTGGTTTCACGATTTTCTAAAAACCTTTTGTAAGTAACATTTCAGTACAGCAGAATCCAATAAACACATACATTTGAAACCTCAACAAATCCATCAAAATACACAGAAAGTTTGAAAACTTATGAACAAACACATTTCTTTTTAATTACTTTTTTAAATTATTGATATCAAATTAAAAAAAATTGAATTTTGATTGTCTTACTTGCTCTAATTGTACGATTACATAAAATATAACATTTTTCACTGATTTTTGTGTATTTTTCCATTTTGATTAACTTTTTAATTTTGCAATGATTTTTCTCTTCGAACAAAGGTTTTTCTGCAAATTTTAATTAAATTCAACAAAATTGAACTCAATTTCTTTCAAATTGTTAAAATACACAAGTAAATAATCATTTATACATTATGTACATTTCAGATTTTAATATCTTCTAATTTTATTTCAAGATTTTACTTTAAAATAATTGCGTTTTCAAACTTTCAATATATAAATTTATCATTTACACATTTTCTTATGATTATTCATTGTTAGTTTTAAAATTATTTCTATTAAAGCTATGAAAATAAGAAACTAATAAAGATTGAATAAATATAAATAATTTAGTTGATTCAATGAATTTGTTGTAATAATATTATTATAATACAAATTGTTAAAATATACAACTAAATAATTATTTATACTTTATGCACATTTCAGATTTTACTAACTTCTTATTTATTTTAAAATAATTACGTTTTCCAACTTTCAATATATACATTTCTCATTTACACATTTTCTTATAATTATTCATTGTTAGTTTTAAACTTAGTTCTGGAAACTTATAAAGATCGAAATATTTGCTTTTATAATGTTTCAGTTTTTAATATCTCAATAATACTTTTTCATTTCCGTTTTAAATTTCTTTATTAATGTGAATTGTTACATGATTTAAGTTATTTGTTTTTGTGGCTTTTTGCGAGCTTGAGCTCTTTGAGCCATTACAAATAATACTTTTAAATATGTTCATTTCAGTTTACACATTTTCATATATTTATTCTATGGAAATTGGAAACTAATAAAGATTTAAAATAATTTCGTTTTCATACTTTCAATACATACAGTTCTCAATTACAAATAATTATTCATTGTTTGTTTTAAACTTACTCTGGAAACTAATAAAGACCGAAATATTTGCTTTTGCAAAGTTTCTTACAGTTTCAAAAAGATATAAATATTTTAGTTTATTCAATGAATTTTGTTGTAACAATATTTTTATAATAGAAGTTGATAAAATACACAAGTAAATAATTATTTATACTTTATGTACATTTCAGATTTTACTATCTTCGAATTTACTTTAAAATAATTGCGTTTCCATACTTTCACTATATAAATTTATCATTTACACATTTTCTTATAATTATTCAGTGCCTGTTTTAAAATTAGTTCTTTCAAAGCTATGAAAATAGAAAATAAATGATTTTATAATGTTTCTTATAAACATTTTAGTTCATGCAATTAATTTGTTGTAATAATATTAACAATTCAATCAAATATTGTAATATTAAATTCTTAACATTTCTTGATGCAATATGAATGTTTTAATAAAGATTGAAATATTTGCTTTCATAATGTTTCTTATAACTTCAAATACATTTTAGTTCATTCAATGCATTTGTTGTAAAGTTTTGAAAAGAGAAAATGAACAACGATTGAAATATTTCATCATATAATTTTACATTTCTTTATTCCAATGAAATATATTTCTATCAATATCTCTGCTCTTTATACGTAAATATTATATGAAATTATGTGTAATAAATTATGTTCATTACCATTAACAACTCAATTAATTAAACACAACATTGATTTAGAATTACACAATTAAGCATACATTAATTATTTCATTTATATATATTTGAAGTTTTCATATCGTTACTAAATAATTAAACATAATTAGAATATTTATTAATTATATGATATATATTTATCTATGTAATACATATGTCACGGTAAAAGTACATAATAAATGTATCTTCAACTTAGATTTACCCACAATTTCCGGGAAATGTATACATTTACCGAATAATGTCGGTAAATGTTCATGTAGGTGCCACAGCGGTTTCAAAAGTAAATAAACAATGCGCTAAAATTATATCTCTCTCTCTCTCGCATCCACTGCCATTGTCAAATAATGCCATCGAATGCCTTTGCAGAGACCCCAAACAAAAGAGCGCTGTCAGTTTTATACTTACATTTACCGATTGTGTACTTTTAGCGTAAATGAATTATTTGGATCATGCTTTAAAATCAACGCTAGCAAAGAATAAGAGTAAGAATTATGGTATGTAACATATTGTTTATGAATAAAAACGTTTGTTTATCTTCAACTTTTGCCGATGTTCGTAAGTACATGTAAATATTTACCGGTAAAAGTAGATATATGACGCTGCTGTCAGATTTATACTTACATTTACCGATTGTGTACTTTACCGTAAATGAATTATTTGGATCATGATTTAAAATCAACGCTACCAAAGAATAGAATAATAAAAGTAAGAATTGTGTATTTTTTTTATTTTCTTTTTTCAATATTTAAGTTTAAGTAAATGTGAGGGAAAAAACCCTATGGAATGTAACATATTCATTATGAATAAAAACGTTTGTTTATCTTCAAATTTTGCCGATATTCGTAGGTAGATGTAAACATTTACCGTTAAAAGTAGATATATAATGCTGCTGTCAGATTTATACTTACATTTACCGATTGTGTACTTTTAGCGTAAATGAATTATTTTGATCACGCTTTAAAATCGACGGTAACAAAGAATAGAAGAATAAAAGTAAGAATTGTGTAATTTTTTTATTTTCCTTTTTTTCAATATTTAAGTTTAAGTAAATATTAGAGAAAAAAACCTATGGAATGTAACATATTGTTTATGAATAAAAACGATTGTTTATCTTAAACTTTTGCAGATATATGTAGGTAGATGTAAACATTTACTGGTAAAAGTAGATATATGACGCTGCTGTCAGATTTATACTTACATTTACTTACAAGTTCGGTAAATGTACAGATTTACCGGGAAAAGTATACATTTAAAATCAAAGAAAGTAAGACAATTTGTGACAATTATTACAAAATGAAAGTAACTAATGTTTTTTTATCATAATGTTGATGAATAAATAATTTCTGTTACAAATTCCTTAATGACCCAATAACATAAAGTGTAAAGAATGTCAACGGTGTGTGTAAATACAAACAATTCCATAGACAATTATTTCATGATCAGAATTTTTTTTGCTTCATCCAATATAAAAAAATCGATCGAAACGCAAATTACTTTTTAATATAAGCAACATATTTAGTTTACTCACATATTATTTATCATTACTATATGTACTTAATATACAATATTTACATATTCATTATTTTTTTCTAAAAATATTTTTATAATTTTATTGCAAAAATTATAAAAAAAACAAATTTAAAAATGATTATTTTTCATTAATCTCATATAAATTTACAATTTTTGAAATTGGACAAAATCCTCATAATAAAAACAATTAAAATATGTAAAAGTATTGAATTTAATTATAGTTTTAATTAAGTAATTATTAATTATTGATTATGAAAATTTCAACTGAAAATAACTGTAAAATAATATGTTTTTTTATAGTTTGAATCTTTTTTTTTCCAATTTCCGTATCCGTGCACTCGAACATTACACTCATTCACGTTAATTTTTAATTGCGCAGAGTGGAAATCCACGAACCGAACGCATTGTTCTCTTAACATTTCAAGAAAGAGTGCCACTTCCTTAAATAGTACAGAGAAACACTCTTTAAGGGATTCCTTTTTGATGAACAACTCATACATTTTTCAAGACAAATGTATGCAACATAAATTACATAAACTTAATTACTTTTTTCTTAATTAATTGTTAATTCAAGTTGAAAAAGAGATTAATTAATTTGGTCCACATTTTTGACAAACGTATAAAATTGATCTACATTACATTTATACATAAAAAAACTAACATACAATTTTGTATTAAAACTGAGAAAAATGTGTTTTACAAAATTTATACTAATTTTTTTTGTAAGTTAAGTATTGATGAAATCAGGTTTAGTCTTTTTTTTTTCGTCAATGTTGTGACGTTTGGAGCATAAACTTGCTGTTAATACCCAGATGGCCTATGCACGTTATTTTGTTTTGTTAATTCATTTGTTTGTACTAGTTTAATTAAATTTTAAAAATAGAACAGAAATTTGTTGTCTGTTAAGTAAGAACTGATGAAACAGTTTGAATCTTTCTTAAAAATATTTCATCCACATACGAAAAGAAATTAAATGCATGTATTTTTTTGAATTTATATGAAAATTTATAATCAAATTTATTAACAATTAGAAATTAAAATTTAATAATTTATATATTTACAAGTCAACAAATTACACTTAGTTTTCAAATGATTATTTAAACAATTTTACATATTTGATGTATAAAAATTGACAAAAAAATATTAATTAAACACATTACAGTGTTAGCAATCAAAAAGCCAAATAAAAATTGATTTTTTTCTATAACTTTTGTTTAGTTGAATGTTTCTTTCACAATATATTGAACTATTCGACTAGTTAGCTGTTTGAATTCCAAAGAAGTCAATAGTTTCAATTCGTATTTATTCTTTTATACAAGTACAAAATATGTTAAGAAAATCTAAAAAGTTAACTTTCACGAATTTTCGAAAAGTCAAGGTCATAAATTGTTTATTTTTCTATTTACTCTTTATGAAAAAACAAAAAGTATAGTGAAATGAAGTTGTTTTTTGAGTATTAGTATAAGAAAGTAAATAAAGTCAAGACATAAATCGTTTTGGAAACTTATATTAAAGTAACAAATCACATATAGAGACTTGTGAACTCTTTGGATAAAGTGAAAACTAGAAAAGTTAACATTGTAATCATAAATTTTCGCTAATAATTTGGTAAGGTTGTAAATGAATTCTATTACTATTTATTTTTTATATAACAATAAAAATAAGAAGAAAAATGAAAGCGTTTTTTGTAAGTATTTCTATGTGAAATACATTGATGAAATTAACAAAGTAAAGTTATAAATCATCCTGAAAACTTACATAGAAAATAACTACATAATTGTGAATGAAGAAATAGGGACAAACATGTTGAATTATTCATTTACTTCTTTAGTACATATAAAAACTAAAAAGTTAACATTATTATGACACATTTTGTAATACAATGCGTTAATAATTAGAATTGATTCTACTCGTATTTATTCTTTTATACAAGTACAAAAAATATTAAGAAAATCTAAAAAGTTAAGTTTAATAACAGAAATTTTCGAAAATTCAAGGATGTAAATTGTTTATTTTTCTATTTACTTTTTACGAAAAAACAAAAAGTATATTGAAATGAAGTTGTTTTTTGATTATTTGTATAAGAAAGTAAAGAAAGTCAAGACATAAATCGTGGTGAAAACTTATATTGAAGTAACAAATCACATACACAGACTTTTGAACTAAGAAATTGAAATAAACATGTTGAATTCTTGATTTATCCTTTGGATAAAGTGAAATCTAATAATTATCATAAATTGTGAATTATATTCCTTTTTATTCTTTATATAACAACAAAAAATATTGAGTAAAATGAGTACATTTATAAGAAACGCAGAAAATAACTATAAATTATGAATGAAGAAATTAAGATAAACGTGTTTCCAATTCCTAATTAATTTTAATCAACAAAAAGTATTGAGAAAATAAAAAGCTTTGTTTTTCTTTCATAAAACATGTAAAAAGAAACTGAAGAAAGTGATATTAATCTTCCATTGACTGTGTGTAAAAGCAGAATTGTGAATGAAAAAATTGAAACAAACACGCTGAATTATTGATTTACTTCTTTTGATAGAATAAAAACAAAAAAAAAGTAATAATTAACATGAAAAAATATATATTTTATTATGAAGGACGAATTAGATAATTGATTTATCGATATTCTTCTTTTGATACAATAGTACGTTAAAAAAACTTGTCTATTTATTGTTTACTCAACAAAGAAGAATAAAACTATAGATAAGGTTTTTGTGATGTAATCTGAGATATGATGTTCAAGGATGATGTCACGATATTATATAGAGAACATCTAATGCGATGAGAAATATAATAGAAACTAGAGTCAAGATATAAATCGTCCCGAAAACGTATATTGACAGTGTTGTGTTATAAAGCAACAAATAACTGCAAGAATCGTGAATACAAATAGAGAAATATACACGTTGAATTATCGATGTTGCTTCTTTGGATGTAGATTTGAATGGAACGACGTTATGTTGGCAAGAGGATTCAAGGATTTCTTTGGAATGCAAACAGCCAATACATGGATATACGAGTCGAATAATTTTATCTGTATGTGAAAGAAACATTCAACTAAACAAAAGTTATAGAAAAAAAATCAATTTTTATTTATCTTTTTGATTGCTAAAACAGTAATATGTTTAATTAATATTTTTTGTCCATTTTTATACATCAAATATGTAAATAATCGTTTGAAAACTAAGTGTAATTTGTTGAGTTGATTCATTGTAAATATATAAATTTTATGATCTAATTGTTAATAATTATGAAGATTTGTAAACATTAATTTTAATATAAATTACATGGATTTAATAGAATGGAATCAATTGACAACGTGAAAATTTATGAAAATTTTGTAATTTAACATTATTAACTTTTTAGATTTTCTTAATATGTTTTGTACTTGTATAAAAGAACAAATACGAATAGGATCAATTCAAATTATTGACGCATCTTTTAACAAAATGTGTGATAATAATGTTAACTTTTGAGTTTTTATATGAACTAAAGAAGTAAATCAATAATTCAACATGTTTTTCTCTATTTCTTCATTCATAATTTGTAGTTATCTTCTATGTAAGTTTTCAGGATGATTTATAACTTTACTTTGTTAATTTCATCAATGTATTTCATATAAAAATACTAAAAGAAAAACGCTTTTTTTTCTCAATATTTTTGTTTTTATATAAAAATTAAATAGTAATAGAATTCATTCACAACTTTACCAAATTATTAACGAAAATTTATGATAATAATGTTAACTTTTCTAGTTTTCACTTTTTCCAAAGAGTTCACAAGTCTGTATATGTGATTTCTTACTTTAATATAAGTTTTCATAACGTCTTGACTTTATTTACTTTTTTATATTAATACTCAAAAAACATCTTCATTTCATTATACTTTTTGTTTTTTCCAAAAGAGTAAATAGAAAAATAAACAATTTGCGTTCTTGAATTTTCGAAAATTCATGATATTAAAGTTAACTTTTTAGATTTTCTTAATATTTTATTGTACTTGTGTAAAAGAACAAATACGAATAGGATTATTTCAAATTATTGACGCAACTTTTAATAAAATGTGTGATAATAATGTTAACTTTTCAGTATTTATATGAACTAAAGAAGTAATTCAATAATTCAACTTGTTTTTTTCAATTTCTTCATTCGCAATTCTGTAGTTATTTACTGCATTTTGCAAGCTGTCAATGTAAGTTTCTATATCTAAACTTTCTGTACTATTTCTCTAAATCTTAAAGACAAATAATCAAAGAGCTTTTCAAATGAAAATCGTTATGTAATAAATATTTTTTGATAATTAAAAAAAAAAAAGTATCACTTTTGAATAGGATGAATGCTTTATGAATTATTTATGTAATTGTACGAAAATAATGGTAGCGTTTTAGTATTTAATAAAGTCGAGAAAGGGGATTAAACAAACACGACGGAATCTCATAATTTAGTAAACTCCAAGGACCTTCGAAGCAATAAAAAAGCAAACAAGATATATATGTTTTTATTGTGTGAAAAAATTTGTGTGTGTGTGTGAGAGAGAAAGAGAGAGTATAATAAATATGTGGAGGGCTGATAATGGCGTGGCGGAAAAACGCGATTCGGACGAGGCGTAATGGATTTTATAAATTATGGCCGTAATTAGAGTAAAATTTCATATTTATCTCCCGGCCGTGTGTGTATATAGTTGGGAGATTCCTGCGAAACCCTCATCCGTTAGTATAGGAATGAAAAAAAAAAGAGATGAGAATAGAATATGGGGTTTGGTGGAGGATTCAAAAACGTGTAGTTTCGAAACGCGACACAATACATTCCAAAACTGAAAGAAAGAGAACAAAAACTTCTCAAAATGATATCATATATAAAATTATTATTCACAATTCTGTAAATTCAGAAGCGTTTCAATTTCATAATATCTTTTGTAATTGTAAAAAATAATATTTAGGAACGAAATCAATTCAAATTTTTAACGTATTATTTTGTAAAATGTTTTCAATGTTTCAATTTCTTTTGTAGGTGCTTAAAAGAATTTATAGGAATAAGATAAATTTGGAGTAATAATGTTAACCTCTTAGTCTTTCTTGGTAAAAGAAAACAAAAAAAAGAGAAAAAACGTAGGATTTGGAAGAATTATTCAAGAAAATGTTATTTCAAACGGCGATACGATAAATTCAGAAATACGGCAATAAAGTTACAAAACTGAAGAAAGAAATATAAAGTTAAAGGAAAAGAAATTTGCTTTTTTCAACACATTTTGTAATTATTTAAAGAGTAAATAGGAATACAATCAATTTACATCCTTGATTGCTTCAAAAAAATGTATTATAATCAAGTCAACTTTTTAGTTTTTACTCGTTTAAAAGAAGTAAGTGAATAATTCAAGTTGGTCTAAAACTCTTTATTTTACAGTTTTCTTAAATTTTTGAAAAACGTAATAATGTTAACTTTTTAGTCTTTTTTGGTAAATGAAAACAAAAAAAGAGAAGAGAACGTGGGGTTTGGAAGATTTATTCAAGAAAATGTTATTTCCAAAGGCGACACGATAAATTCAGAAATACTGCAATCAAGTAACGAAACTGAAAGAAAGAATTAAAAATAAGAGAAAAAGTTAAGGGAAAATTTCCTGCTTTTCTCAATACTTTTTAGAATTCTTTAAAGAGTAAATAGGAATATAATCAATTTACTTCCTTGATTGCTTCAAAAAAATGTCTTATAATAAAGATAACTTTTTAGTTTTTATTCGTTTAAAAGAAGTAAGTCAATAATTCAAGTTGGTCTAAATTTCTTTATTTCACAGTTTTCTTAAATTTTCGAGAAACATTTCCATTTCTTAGTACTTTTTGTAGTTGCATAAAAGAATATATAGGAATAAGATCAATTTAGATTATTTGCATATTATTTTCAAAAATCTAGGATAATAATGTTAAATTTTTAATTTTTGTTGAAGAGAAATTGAAAGAATGAAATAAAAACAAGAGAAAAATTTTTTTGTTTTTCTCAATACTTTTTGTTATTCTTTAAACAATAAATAGGAATATAATCAATTTACATCCTTGATTGTTTACAAAAAAGTATTATAATAAAGATAACTTTTTAGTTTTTATTAGATTAAAAGAAGTAAGTCAATAATTCAAGTTGATCTAAATTTCTTTATTTTACAATTTTGTAAGTTTTAGAAAAGCGTTTCCATTTCTTAATACTTTTTGAAGTTGCATAAAAGAATTTACAGGAATAAGATCAATTTAGAGTAATAATGTTAACTTTTTAGTCTTTTTTGGTAATAGAAAACAAATAAAAGAAAAGAGAATGTAGGGTTTGGAAGAATTATTCAAGTAAATGTTAGTTCCAAAGGCGATACGATAAATTCAGAAATAAAGTAACGAAACTGAAATAAAAATAATAAAAATAAGAGAAAAAGTTGAAGGAAATATTTCTGCTTTTCTCAATACTTTTTGGAATTCTTTAAAAAGTAAATAGGAATATCATCAATTTACATCCTTGATTGTTTAAAAGAAATGTATTATAGTAAAGTTATTTTTTTAGTTTTTATTCGTTTAAGTCAATAATTCAAGTTGGTCTAAATTTCTTTATTTCACAGTTTTGTAAATTTTCGAAAAGCGTTTCCATTTCTTAATAATTTCTGTAGTTGCATAAAAGAATATCTAGGAATAAGAACAATTTAGATTAATTGCGTATTATTTTCAAAAATCTAGGATAATAATGTTAACTTTTTATTGAAGAGAACATAGGGTTTGTTGTTTCGAAAGGCGACACGATAAATTCAGAAATACCGCAATGAAGAAACGAAACTGAAAAAGAAAGAAAATAAGAAGTTACAGAGAAAAAAAAAAGATAGGGAGATAGGATAATAAAATGAAATGCAAACAATTTCGAGGGTTGAGCGAAAGAAGTAGAAGTATAAATTGCATAATGCGTGCTATTGATTTTGGCACTGGATCCGCAGCAATTGATCCAAGGTTGTGGTGAAGCTAGATCAAGGTCCAAGAGCGCTCTGGCTCCCGACGTCTCCTCCACCCTCGAAAACTGTCGGAAAAAAAAAGCAGAGTATCCATAAATACTTTGTTTAAGGGACGCAAATTGCGCTCATCTAATGACGGCAGACTTCGCGTGTGATTTCTACACACAGATATATATATTTTTTATTATTATCTCTCTCATCCCCTTTGCTCCTTCGTCTCCTCCGTATGTTATGTAATCCACGGATTCACGCTGGGACGCGTCTGACGAGTGCAATTTATGCCATAAATTTCCATGTTTATTCAATTATGAATTATTATTATAAGGCGGGCGCTGCTGGTTATGATAATAATAATAATAAGATGATGATGATTCGTTCTGGATGAGGATGTGGATGAGAGGATGTGGAGTGTGTGTGTGTGACGGCATTTATCACGCATTCCACGACACCTTGCCTCCACGCCTTAATCCCGAACAAATGCTCTAATCCCCCTAATTGCAATTTCCGAAACTTCTTAAATTATTCAGACTGCTCTGGAAGTCGCCAATTTGCATGACGGTAAGCGAATAACGATTGTCCTAATGCTCTCTGCATTCGCAAGCTCAACACACGTTCTCATGTATACACATACTACATAAAACGCACACGCACAAGAAATGTTGATGCGGTGCACAGCAGTGGGACGACGGTAATTGAGTTCCCAATCCGAACCTCTGAATCGGGGGGATGATTAAGCTCGTCCTCGTCGAAAGAGAGACGCGAAGAATAAAATTGGGATACGAGATAATCCGTTCCGTTTATGAAGAGTAAATATTGTCCGATTGGATTATCCTCGCACACCATGAATACGTAATTCGATCGAAAGACCAACATTAATTGAACTCCACTATAATATTATTTTTACTTTCATACATTAATTAACATCACGATTCAACAAAACCAGCTGAAACATCATGAAATAAAGCAAAGCAAATTTAATTGTATTCATTACAACAATAAGAAAAAATACAAATTATGTTGTTTCCATAGTTTTCTGTAACTTTTAACTGTTAAATTATTTATTAAATTGTACAAAATTATACAGAAATTGTTGTATAATTAACTCAATCAAAATTAAGAAAATAGTAGATTTTTAAGATTGTTTTTGATTGTATTTTATTTATTTTCAATTAAAAAATCCGCACCAATCGAAGCCCAATATACCGGACAAAAACCGTACTAATCGAGGACCTGAAAACCGAATTAAAATAATGAGCACAATTCTTTTTTTTCAATTCAAATTTTATTTATTTTCAATTAAAAAAATCCGCACTAATCGAAGCCCAATTTTATTTCTTCTTAAATAAAATTTCATTTATATTCAATTAACAAATCCGCACTAATCGAAGCCCAATATACCAGATAGAAACCGTACTAAAAACCGCATTAAAATAAAGGGCACAAAAAAAATATTCTCAATTCAAATTTTATTTATTTTCAATTAAAAAATCAGCACCAATCGAAGCTCAATATACCAGACAGAAACCGTACTAATCGAGGGTCTGAAAACCGCATTAAAATAATGAGCACAATTATTTTTTTCAATTCAAATTTTATTTATTTTCAATTGAAAAATTTGCACTAATCGAAGCCCAATATACCAGACAGAAACCGTACTAATCGAGCACAATTATTTTTTTTCAAGATAAAGAGCAAAATTATTTTTTTCATTTCAAATTTTATTTATTTTCAATTAAAAAATTCGCACTAATCGAAGCCCAGATATTAAATGAAAATGGTAGCAGAGTTCGGTAAATTTAATGACATTATATGCGGGAAATTTTATTTGTATTTTATGCTCGTATTCTCCATATTATTCCCTCTTTATTTATCTCTGGTTTCTTCTATATTTTTTTTGAAAAAGTCTGAGAAAAGACTGTTATAAAAGTGAAGAAAACTTTGAAACTAAAGTAAACATTAATGTGAAGAAAAGAGATAATTTAAGCAATTATATGTGATATAATTAACAAATTCATTCATATCTTATCGTTTTCATTGAAAAATACTAAAATTTTACACTTCTTCATTTAAGAATACTAAATTTCAATTATTCAAGAATATTTGACCAATTAATGAATGTTAAATGACGATGATTGCGCGACGAAAGAAATTGGAGACAGCATTCGTTACAGGCGCGCGATTTTGCATTAATTTTCATTAAGTGCAGCATATACATTTTCCGCTTTGGCATTCTTAACTTGGCGTGACAGCGTTTTAATTACTGAAATAACTTCGTGCCGTTGCCGTCGTTTTTTTTTGCAAAAAAAATGAAAAATAGAAGGAACGAGAGATAAATAAAGAGGGAATAATATGGAGAAAACGAGCGCAAAATGAAAATAAAATTATATAATGTCATTAAACTCAATGAACTTTTAATTGAAAATAAGTAAAATTTGAATTGAGAATATTTTTTGTGTCTCTTATTTTAATGCGGTTTTCAAGTCCTCGATTAGTACGGTTTCTATCTGGTATATATTGGGCTTCGATTAGTGCGGATTTGTTAATTGAAAATAAATGAAATTTGAATTGAGAAAAAATAAAAATATTTTTATTGTAACCCTACTCCTCAAACTCCCACCCCCTTGCTTAGTTAATTTCATATGTAGAATAAGTATTTGTAATTAGGCTTAGGAAGAACGCTAAAGAATAAACTACAGAGTCCTGAGGGAAGAACTACAATAAACCAAACACTTTGAATAATAAACCATAAGTAAAACTCGTCAGATTCATTATTTACCAAACCTAAGGCTATACAACAGAAGAAAATATCAAACAGTGTCCAGAATTCCATCCCTCGGACACGACAACTTAAATAGCTTAAAGGATGTTGATGAAAGGAATAAAGCACACAAATGAAACCAAATCATATATAAGTTTATTATTAGATCGAAGGAAATGTTTGTGGAAGAGAATAAGTTAATCAGGCAACAATTTTCTAAAGGAAACGAAAACTATTTGCGCGCCACGCAACATTGATTTAAGCGATAAAAAGCTGTATATCATATTTTTCTTATATAATAAAAAGCATTTAGTGCGCCAATAAATAGACACAAAAGCTATTAAAGTTGTATATCATCTTGTCCTATATAATTTTTTTTTGATAATTCTATAGACAAAGAATGTGAAGTAGGTTACACGCAACAAAGTTTAGAAAAAAATATGGAATTATCGATCGTAGTCAATTCGTAAAACTTCATCGAAATTGATGATCAACAGTTGTATTGTATTGTTTCTTTATAGAAAACACAATTATAATCGATTACTTTCATATTCTTAGAAAATAACTCAAAATATCGCAATAAAAAATATATATTTTGTAATTTGTAAATGTTTTTAATTTGTAAATATTTTCAATGAAACTTTACAAATGTTCGCAAACAATATGTAAATAATCGTGACTAAAGTGTTATTTTTTTGGATACACACAAAGAGGAACTCAGAAACGAAGACCTAATGGGAAAAGACAAGTGGAAGTAAGTGGAAGAGGAGGAATTTATTAAATTGAAATTCATGCTCGTTCTTTCAAAACTTAAAGGCTTTGACGAAAAGGCAATTGAAATTTCCGTATCACATAACTCTTTGAATCAAAGTACAAAAGTCCTTCAAAAGTTATATGAAATATTTATATATATATACATAATACTGATGAATTTAATATTGAAGAAAATGTGAGTAAAAATAATTAATTTGGAATTAATGTAGAAAAAGAAGATATACCAGACAGAAATCGTACTGATCGAGAACTTCAAAACCGCATTAAATTAAGGGGCACATTTTTTTTTACCAGACAGAAACCGCACTAATCGAGGACAAATAAATCATGTTTAATGGAAAATTTTAAGGATTTTAAACATTTTTACTGAATATTAACATGAATATTAACTCTGCAATTCTTTTTTTATTATTTCTTTTTATGTTACTGCAACTTGTTTTTTTAAGGATTTTTTCAAAGAAGAAAAATTATAAATGTTAAGAATTCCTAAAGCTTTTTCTTAGTTTTCTTTTTTCTGATACTGGGAAAAATTATGATTATTAACATCAATAATGATTTTAGGTATTTTTGAGTAAAAACCTTAAATATCATATATATTAAGCATTGCATATGGATTTAGAAGAAAAAAAACGGTAGTACAGAAAAATAAGGGATTTTCAGGAAAATAAATATTTCAGGAAATATTTTTTCAGAATATAAAAAAAAATGTTTTTGTTTCTCGTCTCAAACGTTGGTATAATATAGAAATTTTACTATAGTATATTCAGAAAAATAAACGTACACCTATGGATAATTGATTTTTTTTTCAATGGAAAGTGTTTTGAAGAATTAATTGAGGAAGAAATGGGAAATTTAGAGAAAACAGCGTGCATTTTGTCTAATAGAGGAAAATGTTTGTTTTTTCCTTCTTCGTCCTCTCCTTGATATATTTGTAGGCATTCAGATGTGTTTGATCAAAGTTGTTTGACAAATAACATATGAACAAATAAAAAGGGCTTTAGGTATTTTGGGTTTCGTGTGGAGTATCGGTTTCAACGTCAATAAATATATGTATATATATTTTGTATGTATAAAGTTGAGGACTAATATTATAATCCAATCGATATGGATGTTGAGGTTGGGGGGGTCGGTGGAGTCGGGGGCGGCGGCGGCGGACTGCTGGAGAGGCAAGGGCGGTCAGGAGGGTGAATCGCTGCGCGAAGGGGGGTTTCGGGGGGTGGTTGGTTGGTTGGTGTAGGTTAGAGGGCGGCATATATGTATATCAAATTAAGCGGTGATCACAAGGCGGCTCGTGTGGGGATGTATATGTGGTTGAAAACCGCGATACTTTCCGCCCGGTTGATTATTCCATCGGCCCAATCATCCGCAAAGGAACCTTCCACATCCTTCGAATGGATGCGCCCACTGTACGTTTCTGTTTCATGCCCACAACCACATCGACTAATAATATACCACACCACCTCGACAACAAACGACAAACTAAAAAAAGAGATGCCATCCCCGATCCTAACCCATTCTCACCACCCCCATTCCATCCACCGCTCGCAACCCCATCTCTCTCACCGATCACCCACCTGACCTCATCCGCCCACGACAGCGTCAACCACAATTCCAATAACTCGATCCTAATTCAATACATTTGCCCTTTACAGAAGTGGTCTTCAACTGAACGGACAAGAACTCTGTTTTTTCTTTTCCTTCAACAAGAAGAAAGCTTCCTCGAACCGTCCCCAATCTATATCACACCTCTATTTTATTTGCTTCTCCTCAAGTATTATTGAACAGCCAAACTCGAATACGTGATACTTGTCATTTACTTGTCAAATATCAAGATGTAAAGCTGACATTTGTCATTTACTCAACAAATATCACGTTGTTTCAAGTATCCATGACTGCTTCTACCCATTCATTTTTCTTCCCGGGAAATTTAAATCTAATTTCTTAAGAATTCCCGGGAAATAAAAGTTAAACAAATAGTAAACTAAAATTACTGTTAACCGTAGTCTTTTTTGTCCGAGTTATAATATTTATATTAATTAGAGAGAGAAAAATCAAAAATAAAAACAAGGACCAAAATCTGTCATTTACTTGTCAAATATTAAGATGTACAGCTGACATTTGTCATTTACTCAACAAATATCACGTTGTTTCAAGTATCCATGACTGCTTCTACCCATTCATTTTTCTTCCCGGGAAATTTAAAATTAATTTCTTAAGAATTCCCGGGAAATAAAAGTTAAACAAATAGTAAACTAAAATTACTATTGATAGTAGCCTTTTTGTTCGGGATATAATACTTATATAAATTAGAGAGAGAAAAATCAAAAGTAAAAACAAGAACCAAAATCTGTCATTTACCTGTCAAATATTAAGATGTACAGCTGACATTTGTCATTTACTCAACAAATATCACGATGTTTCAAGTATCCATGACTACTTCTAACCATTCATTTTTTTTTCCCGGGAAATAAAAGTTGGACAAATAGTAAACTAAAATTACTATTAACCGTAGTCTTTTTGTCCGGGATCTAATACTTATATATATTAGACAGAGAAAAATCAAAAATAAAAACAAGAACCAAAATCTGTCATTTACTTGTCAAATATCAAGATGTACAGCTGGCATTTGTTATTTACTGTACAAATATCACGTTTTTTCAAGTATCCATGACTACTTCTTCCCATTCATTTTTCTTCCCGGGAAATTTAAAATTAATTTCTTAAGAATTCCCGGGAAATAAAAGTTGGACAAATAGTAAACTAAAATTACTATTAACCGTAGTATTTTTGACCAGGATATAATACTTATATAAATTAGAGAGAGAACAAAATCTAAATTAAAAATTTAAAAAACTCAATCAGAAATAAAAACAAGGACCAAAATCTAATGGTAAAAGGTATTTTTTTTAAATTTGTAGTGTATCAACTGCATTTTGTTAACGTGTTTGTGCCAACAAAAAATAAAGACTGTCGAAACGGCCGTTTAATGGAACCATTGCAAATGTTTGATCGGCAAAAATCAAAAAGCTGAGCGTTGTGCGCCAATCAGTTTTCAAGGGTTGTTTGACTGTTACATAAACTGTCCGGTCGGTCACAAGCGTATCCAATTTCCGGCACCAAAAACGCGCTTATTTACACATTTCTTTCCCCGTTTTAATTTCCATCGCGCAGAGCGTGTAAAGTTTCCACAGCAAAAACAAACATCGCCTCTACTATTATTGAAGGCTTTATCAAAATTTCGCGACCCTTCAACCGAATTAATCCAACAAAACCTTTTTGCTTATATTCCGCCACTATTATTAATTGTTAATAACTAAATTCAATGTGTATTTAGGATTATGAATTGAATTAATCCACTGTTTTCAGCGGTTGTTAATTACGTTAAATCGGAAATGAATAGATCTTTCAGCGTGCATGAGAATTCGTATAATTACTGTGAAGTGCTTAACTGTGTGGGGATTCTCTCGTTTTGCGGATTTCGAGTGCATCGCAGATGTATTTTGTTGGGTTCAGGAGAGTATTCAGGGCACTTGGAAAATCCTCGAATGCGTCATTACGAGTTGTTCTTTTCAAAGGATTTACCTAAACGTTCCATTTTCTGGATTACGCTTTAAGCACTGCAGCTCGAATCTTTACAACGAACTTCCTAATTACACATCCTGTTTATACGTTTCACAGGTGTTTTGTAAAGTGCTTTAATTACGGATGTGACAATTATAATTAGTTCTTTGCAAATCATGTTTGTCAAAGAAGTTAAAGCCATATTATTTCATAATCCATTGCAACAGTTCATTAATACCGTTACAAAATTTTACTGAAATAAGTACAATTTTATTTAATTAAAAATTAATTATTTAAAAAAAACTGTTTAATATCAATTACATAAAATTATGAAGAAAATAAGTGTAAGTTAAAACAATATAAATTTATTTGTAGACCTAAGTCAATAAGTTCTTAGATGACATATAGTTGAGTGAACAGCAAAGGACGAAAGCCGTATTTTAAGGCCAAAGATAAATCGTTCTACAAGAAAGGTATCGAAATGTTAGAGAAGCGTTGGATTTAATATATCACTCTTGAACAACATATTTTCGTGAATTTCTCGACAACCCCTTAAGATAATTATATCATCGACCACTCGTATGAAAGTTGAATATCTCACCTATCCAAGGCGTCTACATACATCTTTGTGCTGCCATCGACTCGCCTGCTATGAGCTGCAGAAATTGAAAAAAAAAACACATACTTAACGTCTTATGCATAACAGACAAATGACGGTATTTTCGTTTTTGTTTTCAGTGTTTTTGGTTTTTCGTGAATTTCTCGACAATCCCTTAAGATAATTACATCATCGACCACTCAGTTGAAAGCTGAATGTCCCACCTTTCCAACGAGCATATTGATATCTTCGTGTTCTCATCGAATCGCCTGCCATGAGCTGTATAAATTGAAAAAAACAGAAAAACGACGTTTTTTTTTAATGTCTACGGTTTTTCGTGAATTTCTAGACAACTCCTTAAGATAATTATATCATCGACTACTCGTATGAAAGCTGAATATCTCATCTTTCTAACACGCCTAAATACATCTTTGTAGTGTCATCGAGTCGCCTGTTATAAGCTGAAGAACATTTTTTATTCAGTTTTTACAGTTTTTCGTGATTTTCTCGACAAATCCTTAAGATAGTTACATCATCGACCACTCGTTTGAAAGCTGAATATCTTGCCTTTCCAACAAGTCTACATACATCTTTGTGCTGCCATCGACTCGCCTGCTATGAGCTGTAGAAATTGAAAAAAAAACACATACTTAACGTCTTATGCATAACAGAGAAATGACGGTTTTTTCGTTATTGTTTTCAGTGTTTTTGGTTTTTCGTGAATTTCTCGACAACCCCTTAAGATAATTACATCATCGACCACTCAGTTGAAAGCTGAATGTCCCTTAAGATAATTATATCACCGAATACTCGTATGAAAGCTGAATATCTCACCTTTCTAACTAGTCTAGATACATTTTTGTGCTGTCATCGAGCTGCCTGCTTTGAGCTGTAGAAATTGTAAAAACAGAAAAACGACGTTTTTTTTCAATGTGTACAGTTTTTCGTGAATTTCTCGACAACTGGCATCTTCGTACTGCTGCCTGCTATGAGCTGTTGATGAATAAAGTCGAATGTTGACCAAAAGTTATTGTTTTATTACTAATCCTACGAACTAATTGAGTGAGGTGTTACAAGTATCAATTCTGACTTCATTTGAAAAATAAAGAACAATTAAAAAAAATAATTAATGATTCCTCTTTAGAAATAAAAAACGAGGTCATGAAAGGTCGTTGCTTTCTCTAATAATAAATGATTTTTTTGTTGTTCCATATACAAAACAACATGCTTATTTTTTCGTACAACGATTACCTTAAGGGTTTTGAATCTATTACGAGTATGCAAAGGAACGTGCCGTGTCGTTAACCCTCCTACATTCAAGTATACAAGTGGCCAATAGAAGCATAATAAGAGTTAAACGAAACTACGAAAGTATTCAAGGAAGTGTCGGAATGGATGTCAAATTAAGGCAAATTTATGCAAAACGTCACGTGTAAAGTATGTAATATCGACGTGTCTGCAAATTTATTTCGGGAAATAATAATAATAATAATACGAACAAGTGTACACATTTTTCTGGAGCTGTTTTCCACGTGTGTGTGTGTGTGTGTGTGAAAACTCGAGGCATATTGAATTATGTGAAAAACTGTTCTGAATAATTTACCAATGTAAATATTTATGGAAGTCGTGCATGGAAAGGAGGTATCGGGAGTGGTAAGAAAGAAGGAGAAAAAAAATACACTGCGAGTGTTTGTATGTAAGCCATTATATGAATTATGCATTCATTTCGAAAGGACGAAGCCGCCACCACGCGAGGTGCATAGAATTCTCGCGAGCGACCCTCCATTCAGAGATTGAATCCTATAATTGGTGCCAACTAGATTTCAGTGAAAAGACCGAGAGTTTCATGAGAAAATGAAGCAAAGAAAGAAAAAGAAAAAAACACTCCTTTACTACCCTATTTTGTTTCCTTTGCACTCCTTTTCTGAAGGCGACGGCGGCGGCGGAATCGAGATCTCCACTGAAATCTTTCTCTCCTTCAGCAATTTCAATGTCTCCTCGTGTGCATGCGAGAAAGCATTGGTACGAGCAGACCCACTATCCATCCTCCTTCTACTCTCCAGGGGAAATGCGGCGAGAATTTGCATTTACATCTTCCCACATAAACTGCAGCTGAAATAAATTTCGTGTTTATGCCACGCTTTTTCCTCCATCTTACAGGAGGCGCAAGCCTCTTCCTTCCTCCCTTATTTTATTTCTCAGCTTCATCCCTCCGGCTGCTAATACTAAATTCTATCCGGACTCGCACAACTGACAGGTTAACCGCTTCGCCTATATAAAACTCAAATACACTTACACAATTAAATTCTAATAGGATCGGAACTGTTGGGAAACCGGAGCCAGGAAAATATATTGCATTTCGGATTCATTTTCTTCGCTTTTTTTTTTCTACTCCATTTTCCATTCGTTTCATATCGGACCGATTATTGCAATATCACTAATAGCTAATGAACATTATTACTTCCATCAATTCAAATCGATGCATTCGAACTACTCAAGTTATTAGACTTAATGGTTTCAATACATTAAGAACTTCACTGAAATTTTGTTGAAAGATAATGCATTAATATTTCTTTATAAACTTTACACTAAAACGTTTGAACAATTAATTAACAATTAATTAGTTTCTGAATAATTATGTGAAATGAAATGAAAGGCTGATGATGGTTTGAATAAATGAAAATCGTCAGCAATGTTATATAAGTCGCGCTGGAAGTTATTTACGGGACGGAAAAGCTATTAACTGTTAAATATTTAGTGTGGAAGTTCGCTGAAAATGACCGTGGAGAGAATGAGTATCATTGATGTGATGGCTGGTATTAAAACTAACGATGATTCCTTTGCGTGAGGTGTTTTGGGAATCTGCCAGGCGGCGATGCCCAATCGATTGGCAACTCAAGAAGAAGTGAAAAGAAAAAAAGGTTGTGGAAATTCTTTTTCAAATGACTTTCCGATGCTATTAGAAGCCCCGACGAGATAACTAAACTTGTAACAAATTGCATATTTCTTGATGAGATCGACCGACGGCGTGCGAAAGCTCCAATCGTCTCATCACTCTTCCGACATACCATTTAGTACTTTAAAGTGCTTCAAAAAAAAGTCTGTGTATATATAGGAATAGTGCTTCTACCCATATCTGCAGCTGACGCAGTGTTAAATCATTGAAAATAATACAAAATTTCATTTAGTTTTTTTTCTTTTTTTTTTGTAATTTAATAATAATTTCTATTCCTTTATCTCATTTATTTTTTCCAACCTGTTAAGTTCAAACATATTTATTTATTCAAAATTGCGTTTTAAACGTTTCTTCTTAAATTTAAGAATAATACTAGTTTTTATAAATTGAAACTTTGTAAATTAATAGCAACTTCATTATTGTCCCCAGATAATTAACAACTTTAGGTGAATACACTATGAATCATGTTTACAAATCGTCTTAATTGTTAATGGTTATACAATGAAAATAAGCATTTATACGTATTTTCGTTAAATTTCTTATGTTTCATATAGTTTTGTCTTATTTATGATTATTACGTTGTTATACTAATTTTGTAGTTCTCACAAGTTCATCAAGGTTTTATAGATTACGTTTTTCTCAGTCTTATAAATATATCAAATCTAAGTAATATTAGGCTTACTCTATATACGTATAGGTGTAATTAGTTTAAGTCTAAATTTAAATCTAAATATTATCACTTGATATTGAAAATCATATCGATTTCAAAGCGATTCCTCACTCTAAATTAAAAAAAATTGTAGTCCGAAATTCATTCATCTTATAAAAGACAATTATAGAAGACAACAATTTAAAACTTGTTTTATCTATTTACAAAATTGAACTGTACCTTCAATTAGGAGTAAAATCTATAAGGAATAAAACGTACTAAACTAATGCTGTTCATTTGAAACTAAATATTTAAAATCTTGGAAATCCTCAAATTCTGAAACTGAAAACATTTCAACTCAAGTTGCAGAATATAAATATTATATATATAGATTACGTTTTTCTCATAAATATATCAAATCAATTAGTTTAAGTCTAAATCGAATTCTAAATATTACCACTTGATATTGAAAATCATATTGAAATTCATTCATATTATAAAAGACAATTATAGAAGACAACAATTTAAAACTTGTTTTATCTATTTACAAAATTGAACTGTACCTTCAATTAGGAGTAAAATCTATAAGGAATAAAACATACTACAACTAATGCTTTTCATTTGAAACTAAATATTTAAAATCTTGGAAATCCTCAAATTCAGAAACCGAAAACATCTCAACTCAAGTTGCAGAATATAAATATATATATATAGATTACGTTTTTCTCAGTCTTATAAATATATCAAATCTAAGTACTATTAGGCTTATTCTATATATTAATTCTAAATATTACCACTTGATATTGAAAATCATATTAGAAATTCTCATTTCTTATACCCAATTTTTTGAAATTTTTTATAAAATTATTATTCCTTTTGAGAAATTACTACAAATTACAAATTTTTATTTCGTATTTTTTCAAACTTATTCATAACTGTTTCTTTCTGTGTCTTCTATAATTATTTTCCAATTTTGGAGAAGTTTGTGCTGAATTTAGTAGTTTGATTATTGATTGGGTTTGAGTGCTCCACGATCGTTCTAATTCACCTAGCCTCGGCAACAGCTTAACAAACTCAAGGACTCTAACGCCTGAAACCGCAAATTCTACCTTTAAGATTTAATTAACACTACCTGAATTGTTCAAAAATATTACCGCTTTTTTGAATAAAATTATTACAAAATAAATTAGTTTGATTGTGTTGTTGTTGTTAAAGTGTAGTAATTTGTAGTAGAAGTAATTGGATGTTAGACAAATGATTAATTAATTATTATTGGTTGTTTCAGAGATGAAGGGGCTGAACGAGAAATGGCAATGAATGGAAGTGAAGTGGTGTATCTATCTGGGGGTTTGGAGCTGGTGAATGGAGGCAGCAGCAACAGCGGAATTGCGGAGGTGAATTGGACGAACGGTTCGGATCCGGAGAGGGATGCTTGGGAACAGTGGAGCTCTTTAATGCAGGATCGTGCGGTCGTCGTCTCGCTGCTCCTGCTCTTCTCCCTGGCCACGGTCTTCGGTAATATGCTTGTAATCATAGCCGTATACAGAGAGAGATACTTGCACACTGCTACCAATTACTTCATCACCTCTTTGGCCTTTGCGGATTGTCTGGTCGGGCTTGTTGTGATGCCATTCAGCGCTCTGTACGAGGTGCTCGAGCACACGTGGTTCTTCGGGCCCGACTTGTGCGATATCTGGAGATCGCTTGACGTGCTCTTCAGCACCGCGAGCATCCTGAATCTGTGCGTGATCTCTCTGGACCGGTACTGGGCCATCACAGATCCCATCACCTATCCGATGAAGATGACACGTTTCCGGGCCGCTTTGCTCATCGCCGCCGTCTGGGTCTGCTCCAGCGCGATTTCTTTCCCTGCGATCGCGTGGTGGAGGGTCGTACGCACCGAACCAATTGCAGCCTACAAGTGCCCTTTCACCGAAAACTTAGAATACCTCATTTTCTCCTCCACGATATCCTTCTATCTTCCTCTCTCCTTGATGGTGTTCACTTACTACAGGATTTACCGGGCCGCAGTCGAGCAGACGAAATCTCTTCGACTCGGCACCAAGCAGATCTTGCTCGGACCGCAGATGGAGCTCACTCTGAGGATACACAGAGGAGGTGGTACTTGCAAGCTGCCGACGGCCGAATCTCGCACCCTGTATCCGCAGGAGGATGAGCCTTTGACGGCTTTGCAGAATAACGGCTTGAATCGAATGGGTCCCAACAGCAACAAGAACTTCTCGCTCAGCAGGAAACTAGCCAAATTCGCCAAGGAAAAGAAAGCTGCTAAAACCTTAGGCATCGTGATGGGAGTCTTCATAGTCTGCTGGTTACCATTCTTCGTCGTCAACCTCCTTTCCGGCTTCTGCTTACAATGCATCTGGCACGAGGAGATCGTCCTGGCAATTGTCACGTGGCTCGGATGGATCAACTCCTGCATGAATCCTGTCATCTACGCCTGCTGGAGCAGGGACTTCAGAAGGTCAGGATACAATTCTTTTTTTCATTTTAATCTCATAGATTTTGTACTATACAATACAACCTAAATTAATAAATATGAAGCTAAAGCCCGAAGCTTATAGTCCGAAACAACATCTTATAAAAGACAATTATAGAAGACAACAATTTAAAAGTTGTTTTATCCATTTACAAAATTGTACTGTACCTTCAATAATAAGTAAAATCTATAAGGAATAAAATATACTACAACCAATGATTTCCATTTGAAACTAAATATTTAAAATCTTCAAATTTAGAAACTGAAAACATCTCAACTCAAGTTGCAGAATATAAATATATATATAGATTATGTTTTTCTCATAAATATATCAAATCTAAGTACTATTAGGCTTACTCTATATACTTATAGGTGTAATTAGTTTAAGTCTAAGTCTAAATCTAATTCTAAATATTATCACTTGATATTGAAAATCATATTAGAAATTCATTCATCTTATAAAAGACAATTATAGAAGACTACAATTTAAAAGTTGTTTTATCCATTTACAAAATTGTACTGTACATTCAATTATGAGTAAAATCTATAAGGAATAAAATATACTACAACCAATGATTTCCATTTGAAACTAAATATTTAAAATCTTTGAAATCTTCAAATTCAAAAACTAAAAACATCTCAACTCAAGTTGCAGAATATAAATATATATATATAGATTATGTTTTTCTCATAAATATATCAAATCTAAGTACTATTAGGCTTACTCTATATACTTATAGGTGTA
>NW_017098028.1:26504-46310 GCF_001412225.1 Nicrophorus vespilloides
TTAAAAGTTGTTTTATCCATTTACAAAATTGTACTGTACCTTCAATTAGGAGTAAAATCTATAAGGAATAAAATATACTACAACCAATGCTTTCCATTTGAAACTAAATGTTTAAAATCTTGAAAATCCCCAAATTCAAAAACTGAAAACATCTCAATTCATGAAATTCATTCATCTTATAAAAGACAATTATAGAAGACAACAATTTAAAACTTTTTTTATCTATTTACAAAATTGAACTGTACCTTCAATTAGGAGTAAAATCTATAAGGAATAAAATATACTACAACCAATGCTTTCCATTTGAAACTAAATATTTAAAATCTTGGAAATCTTCAAATTCAGAAACTGAAAACATCTCAACTCAAGTTGCAGAATATAAATTTATAAATAGATTACGTTTTTCTCATAAATATATTAAATCTAAGTACTATTAGGCTTACACTATATACTTATAGGTGTAATTAGTTTAAGTCTATATCTAATTATAAATATTATCACTTGATATTGAAAATCATATTGAAATTAATTCATCTTATAAAAGACAATTATAGAAGACAACAATTTAAAAGTTGTTTTATCCATTTACAAAATTGTACTGTACCTTCAATTAGGAGTAAAATCTATAAGGAATAAAATATACTACAATCTCTTGGAAATCCTCAAATTCAGAAACTGAAAACATCTCAACTCAAGTTGCAGAATATAAATATATATATATAGTAATTGGATATAAACTGCGATTCGATCCGTTGATCCAAGCAGAGATCATCCACTTTCGCGACCGTCGTTACATAATTTCATTAAAATTAAACCTTCGAGTGAGTCGCAATTAAATTTAATGGTTCCGCTTTATAAACACGGCTTAAAGGCGGCGGCGACACAATATAATAATACTCGAGCGCAATTATTTCCCCTCCTATTATTCTACACTTTGTAATTGAAATTTGCATGCAATAAAGAAAACGCAATAAGACAATGAAAAAAACAACAAAAACAACAACAACAAAAGAAGGATTTAGTAATAAAAAAAAGTACAAACAGAGAGAAAATAAATGAGGAACGTGTGCGGAGACAAATAAGAAGTGCAGACTTGATCCATGAAACAAAAGTCAAGTCTCAATTACTTTCAGAGAACAGCTTGCGTTTTCTTTCTTACCAGTTTTTTTTTGTATTCCACTCTCGAGTATTAAAATTAATTCGGATATAGTCGACGTGGCGTTTTCTTTCTCTCTAATCATTAAAATATGTTAATGCGATGTTATGCAAACTATATTATATACTTATTGATTGCTCTTGTTTTTACGTTGAAGGAGAAGAGTGTGAGGTTTAGTAATAAATCGAACGTTCATTAGTTTGAGTTTCGCTAGCTGGCAAAAGTTCAGCTGCAGCGGAAACTGCTTATCAGGTATATTTTCCTATGATTCGAAGTCAAATAGAATAATGAATTTTTATTCTCGTTGATTGTTAATAAATAATCAAAATTATGCAATTAAAGATACCAGAGTTTGTTATTCCTGATTAATTATGAATTAGTTCCATTTCTTGCTGTTTTCTCTGCTCTGTTTCCTTAACATTAAATATGTATTCTTTTACTTTATTCGTCCTTTCATAAACGCGAAGGAGTGGCTCGGGTGTCGTGATTTATTAGGGGGCATTTCTTTCGTCGGGGTTGGGAGCCCTTATCGGATGATTTACAATTCAAAACAGTTACTTTACGTGTAAATAAAATCTACGCAAAGCACGAAAATAATTATGGCAGTGAGAGTAAAAGAGAGAAACCGGCACCACTATGTATTCAGAGCCAGGAGCCCTTTTGTTCCTTCGCTTTTGTTACAAACTGCAAATATTTAAGCGACGCATTCATGATTTCATTTACAAGATATAAAGCAAATCTGCAATATTTTTCGCCTTCTACGTCTCTCATTTGATACCACCACACACTTTGCAAACTTCGTCATCTTTTCAAAGAATAATAACTCAAATCTAAATAGAATTTTGATTTACTTTTTACTTAGTTTTATATAATGTAATAACTAAGAATAAAACAATTGTTACTTTATAAGAATTAAAGATTTCTGTGATAATGAATATTAAGTGAAGACATGAAAATTAAAGTGAAAAACACTAGAAAAAAATTTATTTATTTCTAATTTTATGTAATATTTATATAATAATAATACAAAAGTTTGGATGTTTTTAAGAGAAAAAGGCTTATTATTTTACGACAGTATTAGATTCTAGCAAAACAGGGTCGTAAAATGAAACTCTTGACATATTCCTCACACAATGCAGCACTAGAGAAAAATGAGCAAAGTGTTTCTTCTGTGTTGTAGTTTATTTTATTGTCCTCGTGTTTTCTTTCATTTCATTCATTTTTAGGTCATGCGAAAAGTAATAAAGTTTACAACCATAAAACCTATATTTTACAGAATTTAATGTTTCAATACAATTTATTGAATGAAGGTTGAGCGAAATATCTTAATTAAGCTAATAATCTAAAATTGATCAATATTCTACAAATATCTCTGGGCTTGAGTTATGACTTTGTGGAGTCCTAGTGGAGTTTTTCAGGAATGCTGAATGCTTCAGGTGAAGTTGGAGTTTTTTATGATAATAAACACTTTATTATTCACTAGAACATTATTAATAACTTCTATGTAAAGATTGCAGTTGCTAGGCACTAAGACTAATACTAACTAAAAAAAATCACTGCTTAAATTTGAAATCTTATTACAGAAAATTAGAAAATATGAGACATTTGGATATAGGTTTATTGGAAAGGCTACAGTTTTGTCTTCATTGTGCATAAGTGTTGGAGTAATGAGTACGTGGAATTATGGAGTAATTAAATAAAACGTGAAGACGTGAAAAAAAATTAGAAAAATCGTAATATATTTGATAATTACATAACATTACTTAACAGCAATAGATCAAAAGATGCGTCTCAAATTACTTCTTCAGATACAATTATAATTTATATAGAATTAAAGGATCGTTGAGGCAATTCCAATTTGAAAGTTCAATTAAGTTGTCAACGTAATAAATGTCATCGCCCACGTACGTGCGAAGTATTCCTTTCCTCAATTTCCTCTGCCCGAGGAGGAAAGAGAACGATCACGATGTAATAATAATAATGGTATATTTGCGGTGAAATTCGTCTAAATATACAAAAAAAAAATACGATTTTGATCCCTAATTGTTGCGGAAAACCGTCGTCATTTCGTCCACGTAATCATAAATCCGGGTTATTTTTCCGCAGCGCTTTTCGGGGCTGTACATTTCATCCATCCATCCATCTATTCCGGTTCGTGTTTGCTGATATAAATGCTTTCATTGCAATTGAAAGAGAAAATCTACAATGCGGGATTCATCCGCTGTGAAATTCTGAATATTGAAAAGATCAAAGTGTTTCACTTATTTATATTTATATACATACATATACATATATATATAAAGACGGCGTTGTTTGATCTGACAATATTGTGTTGACGTCTGGGTTTTTCGTGTCCCTTTTAAAATCCAATTATTTCAAGTATACAAATCGCATTTGTTCATAAATACAATTCTTAAAAAATATATTTATATTTTTTGAACGTTTATAAGTGAACTGTTTATTTTTATTTCTTCTATTACAACAATTTAATCGATTTTATATTTGCTTTATTATATTTGTTTAATTAAGCAATCATGCGGAGTCCTTAGCAACTAAAGAGCGTCCATAACAACAGTACGGCGTCCTTAGCAACTAAAGAGCGTCCATAGCAACTGTACGTCGTCCTTAGCAACTAAAGAGCGTCCATAGCAATCGTACGGCGTCCTTAGCAACCAAATAGTTTTTAATTGAGGTTAAACTAATTACATCACGTTAATCACAATTAATGAAATACCTACAAATTTTAAATAGTCATTACTAAATGAATTATAAATTATTGGCATTAAATGTCTAAAATAAATATTTATACAACCGTACGGCGTCCTTAGCAACTAAAGAGCGTTCATAGCAACCGTACGGCATCCTTAGCAACTAAAGAGCGTCCATAACAACCAAGTAGCTTTTAATTGAGTTTAAACTAATTACATCACGTTAATCACAATTAATGAAATACCTACAAATTTTAAATAGTCATTATTAAATCACTTAAAAATTATTGGCATTAAATGTCTAAAATAAATATTTATACAAAATTTGACACAAAAAAGTATGAAAAAAGTCAAAATAAAAAAGATGCACTTTTTAATTAAAAAAACGATATTATAAATTGATTTTAAACTTATTCAATAAGCGAAGAATTGCTGTACTTTAATAGAGATTTCACAGATTATTTATTTTGAAGGGAATCTGAAATAAAATGAAGTGTAAGTAAGTAACTCAAACTTTGGTATAAAATCAAAAGTGTTATGTTTCTTCAGAATTGTATAATAAACTTTAAAATAATGTAGCTGAGTTGATTCATTTTCGTAATAACTGAAAACGACAAGAAGTGAGGGATTAAATGAAATGCGAATAAGGAAAAAGGAAAGGCAAAGTAAATCCCTAAGGAGAGACGAAACTGCGAGGACGCTGTGGGGAAATGAAAACAAAAGGGGGAAAAACAAAAAAAAAATACGCGAAAAACAAAACGGGAAGAGAAATAAGGAGTTGGGTAATTCGAAGTAATCGCGTTTCACAGACAAATTGTTTGGAACAGGGTGAGTTTTTTAATTGCTGGAAATAGGCTCGGGCCCTTCCGCCGGAATAATTGGCTTAGCTCGTCAATTACCGACGACCGTTTTTCTCCGTTTCAGCATCGAACGCAAAGAGAACAATCGATAATTGGGGTTTTGCGGACAATTCTTGTTATGCAAATAGCGCGCCGCTATCAACTGTACGAACGTAAATAAATCCCCCGAATCTCCGGGGCACGAAACGCACCCTTTAATCCCTTAAAGCGTGATTGAAATCGCCTCGCACAGCTGCGCCCCTTGTCACGACTTCCTCTGGAGTCCTTTAAACACTGTTAATTAGTTAGTGTTGCTTCGACTCGGACTCTCGACGTCCTTCTCTATTTGTAACAATTATTATTATGGAAAATTAATTGAAATATTTCATTTTCAATTTGTAAAGTCACTTTTACTTCAATTTTGAAACTTCTTTAAAAAAAAAGATAAATCCTCTTAAGTGCTCCACTTAACATAAATATAATTTCTTTAGATTTGTTGATTTTCGAAAATTGGTCAAGTCAAAAATTTTGTCTAAATAATCGCAAAATAAAGTTACAGTCTTAATAATAAATCATAATTTAACATGTTTCAAAACAATAGATTTTTACTTGTTTTTTTAATTTCAAAGTAAGTTTCTTCATTTTTGCGGCGGATATATTCGCCCTAGTCTTTTTCAGACGGAAGCGTAAAAGCTTCGACGTTACCTCTGCCACTTGTGTTACATAATTATACACAGCAAAAAATAAAGTTGAAAATGTGGTCGCAAAGAGTTAAATAATAAGAATTAAAAAGCGGAAAGAAAACAAACGTTTATGAATAAGGGATGAAAATTAAATTATTTCTGTGTGTGGGTTTACAGTTATTTGTTATAACAATAGATGCGAAGCGCAGGAATTGCTGCAAAGCGGATTAAATGGGACTTGTTTACTTATTTCGTTCGGTAGCAAGAACGAAGCAAGATTTCCCAAGGAGTCCTGAGAGCCGCTAGCTGCATAATCTTGGCTCAAACATATTTCCAGGTCATTTACTCTACCCCCTGCAACCGCTAGACTCACATAACCTTGTGTCTTATCTCGTTTTTGAGTGGAAATCGTGTGCAATACATTTCTCCCCCGTTCCATTCTAACAAGTGTTTCTCTCCCATTCCCTCGGTTCATTCCCATTGCAAAGCAATGCAATTACATTCTTAAATACAACACCATTAACGCTAAGTTCTATGTAAACGAATTGTTTCCACCAAGAAGGGAAACATATATTACAATGTTTGCGAAATGTACCAGTTTGAACTGTATTAGAAGTTCGTACTTCCGGAAAGGCTACTCTCCACAACTAAGCGCTGCTGCTGCTGCTGCAAGTTCATTACGAAACCGAATGTATGATTTATATGCGCCAATTTTGCCGAGCAACTTGCGCAGCTTTAGTTAGACTTTGGGGAATGTCTTGCAGGAGATGTTAACTCTTCGTACAGGATGCAACAAAGGACGACAACGACGAAACAAAAATATGTTCACCGCAGCCATAAAGGAGACGCGAAATTATATAACATGTAATAAATGGAGTCGAGGAAAGTTCGGGTAATAAATGTTTTCGAAACAGAAGAGCGTAATTTCTTCGTGTGTGTATTTTTTTTCCGTTTGTTTGTGGTCGAAACGCTGGGGGTAAGAGATTTATTAATGGCACAGACCATTGTCAAGGTTGAATAATACATAAATATTTCTATTTCCATTCGGAGCCGCGTTTTTCTTTTCCACTTCTAGACTTTTGAATAATTAACGATTCAATCGAAATCTATAACTTCTGAAATCACATAATTTGATATACCATTACGTTACAATTTATTCTGCTTTTAATTGTTTCTTGCAATTACATAACTGAAAAATTATTCAATATTTCGAAATACATCAGTTAACAACATTTTGTTTTCATTTTTCGTTGAATAAATTTCAATTATTTACAAAATTTCATTTAGCAAATTATATAGCAAAATCTTTCTTTTACATTTTATGTATTAAAAATTGATTACATAACTTTAAACTTTGCCAATATTCGATTAAGCAATTACGGATTGTTCATAAATAGATAAAGCTTCAAACTGATGGCATTCCATGACAGAATAGATGAGTAATTTAGTATGCTATAGTATTGATCAATAATTTACCAAAGCGGATAGTAACAAGTAAATCGAATGAGTTTACATTAATGAAACCAAATTCAGAAGCCAATTCTTGAACATATTTGATTTGAACACCTTACAGCAAATCTAGTTTTCCTTGCATAAGACGAAAGAGCAAAAAAAAGAACTCCACTCTTCGGTTAAAGCAAACATTAGCTTCCTTTCTTTATCCTCTCGAGACTAACCGTCCCAAACCGCACTTTGCGTCCCGATATTTCCATTCCGTTTATTGCATTGGCTTATTGGATTTTAGACGTTTTCTCGCGCAAAATGTATTCTTCGGTAATTCTTAAGGATTTTATAAAAAAAATTGATTCAAAATATTTGATATTTATTTAAAACAAGTGTCATAAAAGAAACGTTACTAATTTCTTTTCCAATATTTTTATGAAAATTATAATTTAAGCAAGATTACTTATTAAAAACATAATTAATAAGCTTAATTCAAGTATTAATGAAAGAAAATGTGATTAGTCTTATTTAATTTCAATGTTATTTCAATATTATATAGTAACACTTCTTTTATGACAATTTATATTTAACCCGTAACTACTACGGACAAATAAATGAAACGCAAGTACCAGCAATAGGTCAAAATGACCCCACAATTAAATTACAATAGAATGCGAATAAAAACAAACGTCAGGGGTCACTCTGACCCATCCTTAGTACTTATGGGTTAAGCTAATTCCAAATTAGCAAATAAAAGTAAATGAGTAAATTGAACAATGAGCAATATTTTTATGAAAATTATAATTGAACCAAGATTACTTATTAAAAACACAATTAGTAAACTTAATTTAAGTATTAATGAAAGGAAATGTGATTAATCTTATTTCATTTCAATGTTATTTCAATATTATTTAGTAACACTTCTTTTATGACAATTTATATTTAACCCGTAACTAATACGGACAAATAAATGAAACACAAGTACCATCAATAGGTCAAAATGACCCCACAATTAAATTACAATAGAATACGAATAAAAACAAATGTCAGGTGGGTCACTCTGACCCATCCGAAGTACTTATTTGTTAAGCTAATTCTAAATTGAACATAAAATTAATAATAATCAATTAATATAAAAAATATAAAATAATTTTGTAAAAAATTTGCAATTACAATAAAAAAAAAATCGTTATTTCTTTCTTCTAATCAAGGTCAAATTGGAATTGCAAATAATTAATTATTTCTATTTACTGTACATATAAATTCATTTATTTGCACGCAAACGTACACGGTTAATTTGCAAGTAAATATTTGATGTGATTGAAAGATAATACCCGCATGATTGTTAACTTTACTGTTGGGCAAAAACACTAATCCATATTTTCACGAACGTCCGACGAAATTTGCAATTTCACTGTTTGCAATTTATCGGTTAAAACATTTCCACTGCATAATTTCGCTTACATAAATACACATATAATTAAAGTACGTTTTTAATTTACATATAATAAACAATTCAGTGAATATTAGTAACAACTATTCAAATAATACACGAGAAATTAATAAATTAACAAAAAAAAAAACAGAAATTTCTTTATGATTTTTTTTTGTTAATTTTAGATATAATTACTGTATAAATCATCAGTATTTTCACTGATTTTATTCAAATTAATCGAATATGTCAATTACTTTTAATTAATTATATTCCTAATTACATTTATTATTTATAATCAACTACGATTTGTGTTAATGTGAAAAGTTCCAAATTAAAATCCAATTCACTTTTTCAGTAGTAAAAAAACGTATTTTGTGGAAAAGTTGAAGATGTTCTTAACTATTGAAAAAAAAAGGTTGACTACACTAAATATTCTTCATATTTCTTTACAATAGAACTGATTAAGTGAGAAATTAATTAATTAACAAAATTTTAATGATTGCAATTATTTAATTTTACAGAAATATATCGCACTCTTTGAAACCGGACTAATCGAGATTTGTATTTTATTCAATTATAATTTAGATTTTTTTGAACTTTTCAAACCGTACTATAGTAAATCCGGACTATGCGAGGCATTGCTGTACTCCCAATTAAAATTTAGCAACGTTTATTATTTTTTTACATTAAAATTAAAAGCGAATTAATTTTGTGAGTTGTAAACAAATGTTTTGAACGTAAAATATAATATTTAATATAGTAAAAATCTTAATATTTACATGCAGTAATATTCATTATGTAGAAAATATAATGCATTTATATAATTATATTCGCAGTTAAATTTATCATGTAAAAGCTTTGATTAAGACATTAAAATTTACAAGCCAATTAAGTTTTCGAGCTGTAAACAAACGTTGTTTTTTATTTTGGTGGAACACTGTCAGCAAGTAAATTATCCAGGAATTTCTAGAACGGCCAAACATACATGTTAAGAAAGCAAGTTTTTTCTAAATTAATAAAAATTTGTATGAAATTACATAAAAAAAAATCTATTAGTTTTATATGAGTGTAATGTGTAAAACTTGGTGAGAAACTAATCCGAAATTGTGACTTATCCCAGAAAGTTTCTTGAAGTAATGTAGCAAAAAGCTCTCGCAAATCTGTTTTCATCCCTCTAAGCAGGACCACGTAATTGAATTGTTAGATTAACAAAACTACACGGTACACACAACTCAATCTAAACTACGACTATAAAAAAAAAACAGGACCTGTTTTTATGTTGTTACATCTATGCATTTCGCCTGAAGATTGAATTCGCGTCTGGCATAAATCAATTCAGAGGAACGCAACCAATTTGTAATAAATTCCAGTAGGTAGGAAGCATGCATGCGATGTCATAATTCAGAAAGATCTACGAGATGTTTGTATAAATGTTGTAGCGAAAGATGCATCAAAGTGAAAAGTTGTCGATAGATTCTTTTTTTTTTCTATATACACCTTTAGTTGCTGGCGCTGAAATGTTGCACTGCAAGTAATGTTGTAATCCTGTTATCCAGGTCATGGCATCGGCAATTCACCCCCGAGGAGACAAGCGACACACTCGTTCACATAGGGGAGCGCAATAGAACAGATATAGGGCGCAAAATACTTTTTACTATATATCTCAAATCAATAGTGACTTTAATCAAAAAAAATACTTTGATTACTGCATCCAAAATTATTTCGCACAAATAACATATTCAAAATATACTTTAAAAGAAATGAATGAATTGTACAAAAACATCAAATAGTAACGCTTCTTTTATGACTACCTAATTTGTCATTTTTTTAATGAAGTTGTTGATAAACTCTGTTTAATAGATGAGTTTTAAGTACACAAATATATAAAACTTTAAGACAATGAAATTGATGAGTATTAAGTACACAAATGTCTGAATGTGGAAGAAAATGAAACATTCTAATTTGTCACTTTTTTAATTAACTTATTTGCAAATTGTGTTTTGTATATTTTGTTACTAATTTTATGAGTTTTAAATGTAAAAATGTATGAATATATAAAATACTAGTATTCACTACATTCTGTACAATCTTCTATAAATAAATATATGTTAAATTTAACGAGTGTTAAGTATCAAAATTTATAATTATAAAATTTTAGTTTGTTCTACTTTAGTTCGCTTCAATTTCCTCTTTTCATCGTATTGAGTTATGTAATAAACATGATACTATATAATTTTCTTAAGTATTATAGCAAATAACACAATAATATTGTTTGTTAATACACCGAAAGAGAAAATTTGAAGCAATGAACTTAAAGTGTATATAGCAAACATTCAGCAGTGCGGTGGATCCGTATTAACCGCAGCTGAGAAAGTTAGGGTTTATACATTGTCCTGGATGAATTGCGAGTACGCCACTGGTTTGAACGCACTACCATGATACGGTTGCAACATGCAACTCGCTATTATTTACTCTTTTCTCGTCGGAGCGTTGAAGCGGACAACTTAATTACCACGTTAAAAACCGGCCATCACGGTTGAGGTTCACTCAATTTAGAGCTGAAGCCAAGTTGATGGAGGCTATAAACAGTGCACTCGCTTTTGCGACCCAAAGGCAATAAAGAAAGGACTAATTGCATGCTACGTGCATGCACCACAAAGCGGCATCTGTGACAAATCTCACTTCCATTAATATTCATTCAACAACATCATGCATTTTCATGTTGTTGCTATAATCATCAAATTTTTACATATTATAATTAACTAATAATAGCTATACATTTGTTGTTCCAATTTTATCCATAAAATATTATATTTTGTAATCTAATAGTTTGTATAACGTACCAAAAGATGGCGTTGCAATTAATCATTATATTCAGCTGCATTGTTTTTTGATTATTTGTTTTGAAGAGGGAAATTTTTGGTGTAATTGGAAGAAGCTGGCTGCCTTAACTATTTGGACGGAAGAGGAAATCCGAAGAATCCGAAGAACACAGACAGGGACTGGCTTATTGGCGCCTAATGCGGAACCAAATGAAGATGGGGAAGGAAGATGAAGAAGAAGAAACTGCATTGTTTGATTATTTGTATTTTCTCTTATAAATAATCAATTTTTTGATAGTTTCTTTAAAGTTTATGTAACCCAATAGATGGCGTTACAATAATACAACCAATGCCTACGTATGATTTAAATTTGTTAATGTTTCTAACTTACACCCTTACGAGGTCTCTCCAAGAACCTATGTACTTCGTTCAAAAATACGTTAAATTTTTATGTTCGACACGTAACCTTTCTTGTTTTTACTTGTCTTGCCGCATCTCTCCTATGTATATATTTTATAGAAGTTAGTTTAAGTTTGGTTTAATAGTTATTTTTTAGTTTCGTTAGAAGAAGTTGCTTATTTTGATTATTTGGGCGGAAGAAGAATTTTTGAAGAATAAGTGTTCTTTTGGTTTTTGTGCTTTGAATGAACAGACAGTGGCTGGCTTATTGGCGCGTAATGCGGAAGCCAAATGAAGAAAGGGGAAAGGAGAAGAAGGAAGCTACATTAATATAGCAATATTACTTTTTCATAAATTATGTTTGATTATTTGTATTTTCTCTTATAAATAATCAATTTTTCGATAGTTTCTTTAAAGTTTATGTAACCCAATAGATGGCGTTACAACAATACAACCAATGCCTACGTATGATTTAAATTTGTTAATGTTTCTAACTTACACCCTTCCGAGGTCTCTCCAAAAACCTATGTACTGAACCGCTGGGACTTCGTTCAAAAATACGTTAAATTTTTATGTTCGATTCGTAAACTTTCTTGTTTTTACCTGTCTTGTCGTATCTCTCCTATGTATATATTTTATAGAAGTTAGTTTAAGTTTGGTTTAATAGTTATTTTTTAGTTTCAGTAGAAGAAGTTGCTTATTTTGATTATTTGAGTTGAAGAAGGAAGTTTTGGTTTTATTGGAAGAAAAATTTTTCGATAGTTTCATTAAAGTTTATATAAAAAAATAGATGGCGTTACAACAATACACTTCTTGGATACTAAAATGCAATTACCTAAATCTATTGCCATCAGAAATCCACCGTTCATAAATTATGAATAACAGTTTTATTGTTATGCACGCCACTGATTTTGACTGAATATAACCTTAATTTAAACGTCAACACATTTCTTATACATATTTTAATCATTCTTGAAGCAATTTAGAATAATACGTGATATTATGGCATAATTTACGAATACTTTACAAAATAAATTACGTGACACATTTCTAACAATTGTTATGAACTGTTTAAAAGTTATTCAAAATGTATAAGAAAAGTTTAAGTTTGCAAGATATTTGACTTTTCACTCAGTCTATAGGCGTCCACGAAAAATTTTCTCGCATGGCAAACCCAAAAGCACTACTAATTTTATTCTCTACCTTTTTTATAGTCAAGTTTTATAATGTTTATAACATAACATGAGACTATCTCATAGTGCAGCTGCAAGAAACCAACAGATGGAGTAGTAGTCATGCGTCATTGGGATATGGTCTCGAGATGACAGCTGTCACCTTACGTCAAATAGGGATATGTTTTCGAGATGACAGCTGTCACCTTACGTCAAATAGGGATATGGTTTCAAGATGACAGCTGTCACCTGATGTCAAATAGTAAAACAAAATGTATGTAAACAATTGACTACAATTACAAACAGGTCGAGAAACATTGCTGTGATGTATATTAACATTAAAAGATGAAATATTTTCAATAAAACTTTTTTTGTAAATTTTTAAAAGAAAGTGTCTTTATGCAGATACTAATTATTCTAATACATGTTGTTTCATTATTAGAAAAATTGAAGCTGAAAATAAAAATGAAATTTTTAAATATTTCAATTTAATAAATTCGATGATTATAGGCTAGTGTATCCTATATTTATATGCGCCAATCTTCATATACATATACAGCTATCCTCCGATTTACGAACTCCCGGACTTATGAACAAAATTCTAAAAGCTCTAACTTGTTACAAGATATATAATGATAAAAAAAATAACTGTCCAAACAAAAATTGATAATTTCTTTCATTTGTTTCTTTTGTCGTTTTTCATTAAGTATTTTGTTTATTTTAATCTATTTTTCCAAAAGTAATACAGAAAAGTACGGAATTTAACATATAAAAAATTAAGAACTATGATAAAGTGTGGTAAGATAAGTATATTGTTTTTTTTTAATTCCCACGACTTACGAACAAATTCGACTTACGAACAACCCTTTGCAAGGGAACTAGTTCGTATATTTCTCACCACAGAACGGTAAACTATTTAGTGTGAGTTATGGTGCGTTGTCAGGACACCCTCAATTCCCAAACATCTCGGGTTTGATTGATTATTAGAAATTGGAGTTTATTTATTGTCCGTAACCGTTGTTCCATTTCGAGTGAGACAGAAAGGGGGTCCACCCCAGTTTTGCGCCCCGTTACGCTACAATAATAAATTGCCCTTTTGGAGCCCTTTTCGGGAAAAAAAGGGAAATCCACGAAGATCGGACCAGACCCGATTCCGTGTGACAATTGATGGGGAAAGGTAATTTGCAAAACACTCCGAAGTCGAAAACCCTCTTCGCTTTTTCTTAGATCCTCCACATCCTCATCCCTTTACTTCTCATTTTTTTTTGTTTCTCTTACTACACCGAAATGGAAACACGTTTTTACCATTTCCAGCTTATCATATTGGCAATAAACCTATTCAATACTTTAATAAAAAAAAACAGTTGCAAGTGAAAATTGTTTCATCCTTCATAATAATAAATAAAACTTAGATTTCTTAGACTTAGACATTGATCTTTGGTATTTTTTTTTATCAAAATATGAAACATTTCAAGTAAGTTGAAAAAATTAATGAAGTTTTGGTAATTTTTGTATGTTTGGTAATTAATTATTTATCAATAAAATTAATAAATAATCATATTTTTTATGATTTACTTTTGTCCTAATTTTTTTAATCAATTTTCTATCAATTTATATAAAAAAAAAACCTGATAAGTCAAAGAATTAAACATTTTTAGGAACAATTATTAAAACTCTTATACTAATTAAGATAAAAAGCGTATAAAAACGAAAGACAAAGTCAAAAAACTTGAATGAAAATGTGACTGAAATTTGTTTTATTTTTGTCAATGTTTCTCTTAATTAATATTAAATATTTACAAATCGGCAAACGCGTATTCATTTCTAAATTAAAAAAAAATGCCTACATTCAATTCTCGCTTTGTTTGCGCTTCGTAAATTGAGTTAATTTCGTTAAGAGCGTATTTAAATATTAATTAGGTTTCTTTGAAAACATCGCATTTCATTAATACAGAAATGAAATCATAATACGAAAAATACGTTTTAAGTATATATTGAAATTAATATATAATTAAAAATGTTTAGTATAATTAAGAGTATTTTAATTAATAACTACAGATTATTAAAATTATGCTTATAAACTATTGAAAAAATTAATAATCAAATTATTTTTAGAAATATTTTGACAAAAATTGCAATTACAGCAAAAAGCAATTTTCTATTTACTAATCTAATCATCTAGTCAAAATTTCTGATTATAATAGAAGAAAAAAGTTTAATTATTGATAAAAAGTTGAATGAAATAAGAAACAACATTATTATAAGTGAAACACAAACTGTCATAAAAGAAGCGTTACTATTTTAATTTATCGCTACATTTTATACATTTGGGTTATGTAAACTATAATTTGGCAGTTACTTAAGTAAATGTGGAAATACTGGAAATTTGAATAAATTTGTATTTAATGAATCTCTTAATCAATGAAATTTGAATAAAACAAAAACAAAAAATATCAAAATTGTGTAAAATATAGATTGTCATAAAAGTACCGTTACTAGTTTTTTTGTCTCTATTTGCTTCTTGAAGTTATATAACTAATCATTTAGTAATTTTGTTAGGAAATATATGAAATTATTATTGAAACTGAAACTTTGTAAACAGAAATAAACAATGTTCGTAATTGAAATGTTTGCTAATTACAAGATTATTAATAAACTTCTTTAACGCTTACATGAAATCGTCGTCTGAGAGAACTCCACATAATTATTGCTCGCATGCAAATATAATTAATTTAACTTATATCATCATCATTGGATTTCTGCGTATAGTTTGCGATTTAATTGAGAACTTGGTGCAGCAATTTCAAGAACAACGAATTCCTTCCAAAGATTTATATCCCGAGCAAATGAAAGTCCGACGCAGCAAACGAAATAAAGCGTTTCTTTTACATTTTCCAATCATTCAAATGCCATTCGGATAGAGATAAACTTTCGCAATGTAGAAGCGAAACGAAACAAAGACGACAAAAAGAGAAATGCGAAATTTTCACTTTTCAATCTCGTATCTAATTTAATTTTTAATTGAATCTGCAAGGAGGGAATGTTTTCTTTTATATTTATTTTCTTTTTTATTTTTTGGATGGGATACGAGAAAATGCATTTCATTTTGTCCCTGGGACTAGTTCAAAACGTCCGCAGGTCGGGGAATTCGGAGGAACTCGGCGAAAGAACTTTTTCATTAAAAATACATGCATTATTCAGTTCCGCGTTTCGGCTAAAGGAGAATTCCCGAGGATGTGAGAGATGCTCAAAATATAAAAATTGAAATAAAACAAATAAAATCACACGACTTACGAACAAAATTCTAGAAGCTCTAACTTGTTACAAATTTATCGTTCAACAAAAATTGATAATTTCTATAAGAAATGGAAGATGTACAAAATTATTGTGACATCTACATTGAAAAGTATTTATTAGTAAATATTTTATTTATTTTCATCTATTTTCAAATTTTTGCAGTGAATTTAACATATATAAAAGTAAAAACCATGATAAAGTGTGTTAAAATAATTATACTTTAAAATTCCCTCGACTTACGAACAAATTCAACATACGAACAACCCTAGTTCGTAAGTCGAAAATGTGAATTATTTGTTGGACAATTCAGGTCGATTTCAACAATTTTTGGTGGACGATGAAAAGATACGGCGGAAATCCTCATTTGGTGCAGGAAATCTTGGCTATTCGTCAAAAGAAAATTGAATCTAATCCTCGTTCACTACCCGCGCCTCGACCTCTTTTCTTTTCATTTTCTTCCTCGTTTTTTTTTGGTCCTTCAGATCGGTTTTTCCTTCCTTTTCACCTCGCCGCGTGCTTTCAAGAATATCACAATGATTCTTATACAAACGCACATTTCATATTTCCTTCTTTCTTTCAATTTCAACACAAAAAAATCATTTTTTTTTGTACAATTTCAACACAAAAATTAATCATAATTAATCCTCTGTAAACTAAATTAGTTTTAAACCCCTGAATATAAAAATTAAACTCAGCGTAAAACCATGTTTTTTTTCTCTCTCTCGCAGATCAGATTAATTTAATGGTCTGAAAAACGCCGATTAACAAAAAAAAAATTCTAAAAGTAAATTATCGGCACTTTACTTAATGAATTCCGTCCTCCTAATTGTTAACTGTCTCGTGTAATGAGTCCGAATGCGTTAATTCTGATTCTTTTTCTCTTGTTTCGTTTCACTTTTACTCCATTTAATTAGTATTCGCGAACCGTGGAGAAGCTGTTGAAAGCTTCGCAGACGAGAGCTTACTTAATATTCAAACAAACTTTTATCAGAAACATATACAGTGGAACCTCACTTAACGAGTTTAATCCGTTCCGAAATTTCCGGATTTTTACTCGTATAGTGAAACATATTCAAATCCGGGACTTCTCTTCTCATCTTCACTTGTTATTCAAAACGTCGCTCGTTTATTCTTACTATTTATTTTAATCGTTAAGCGAGGTTCCACTGTATACTGATGGAGTTGAACGAAACAATAGGCAATTCGCAATTGCAATTAATGAATGTTAGCTTCAAATTACATTTGTCACGAGAATATTTCAATTTGTTTGTATATTAAACGCGCGTTATTGCATAGTTGCAATAGAGACGGTCAAGAGTTTGCCTGATTATTTTTGTTTTAATAACGTTCAGTTTTGCTTAACCGTTCCAGTTTTACCTTCTGCAAACAGTAATATTAACGTTATTGCCCGCAACTCACACCGGAACATTACTCAAAAAGCTTGTGTAATGTTGCGGTGGATGCGCCGGGCACACATAAACATCCTACATTGTAATTTACTTGCTACAACTTGTTACATAATTTAAATTAATAACTAATACCAAAAATCAGTTTAAATTACTTAAAAAATCAATTGGTTAATTTGAGTTATATGATTTTTGTCAAATTTTGTATACTAATTTATTTTTATTCAACAAATCTACAAAATATCTAAAATCTTACATAATTTACTAAAAATAGTATATTTTAAAATGAACGTATTTAAATGAATATTATAAAATGTTGAATATCTTGAAAATAATAACGGGTGTCCCAAAATTAACGCAAGATTTGAATTAAATAGTTTTTAGTCAAATTGTTTTTTTTTTTGGGTTTCCAATACTTTGCACAAATAGTGGCAAATTCAAATCTTGCGTTAATTTTTATAAAAGAAAATTACATTTCATATCATTAAATTGTTTAATTTATTTAAATTGAATAAATCTAGAGAATTTAACAAATTTTTAACGTATTTCATATACTTTTATCATCTTTTTTTTTAATTGAATCCAATTTGCAAACTATTTTTTAAAATAGCAAAAAAATCGTTAAAAAATGTTTTTTGTCTGTTATAAACTGATTTCCTGAAATCGCTAATCTTGGTGGAACAGAAGTACAAAAAGATTATATCACGTAAATAATTACAAATTAAATTAGTTTTATATCATTTATTTAAAACAACTAAAAAGTACGGACAACAATTTAAACACATTAATCATATTTAATTAAACAAAACATAATATTACAAACTGAAAGGAAAAACTATAATTTATATATCACAAAATTGGTGTTGTTCTTAATATATGACACCTTTACTACGGTGCTTCTCGTGCCTATCGCGTCCTGACCTGGACGACTTCTCCTTGGATCTTCTCATGTCAAGTTTCTTATCGACTTTAGACGATATCTTCACTGCAGTCTGGGCAAACATGACATTTATGTCAATATCTATCAGCCCTTGACCAATCCGTTTTTTGCAAGACGGTTCCAACGGCGAAGTCTCTGATTCGTGAGTCCTTTTCTTCGACTTCGCTTCATTTTCTTTGCTTGGATTTCTTGACTGCCTCGATTCCAACTTGCTTATACAGTCCTTATCACTTCTGTTTTCCTTCTCCTCAGGCTTATCAACATCGGACAGATCATCGCCAAATAGATCTACAAATCGTTTTGAAATTATACTTTTCCTCGACTTGTCTTCGTTTTCTTTGCTTGGATTTATTGGCTGTTTCGATCCCAACTTAATTATACTGTCTCTATCACTTCTGTTGTCTTTCTTCTCAGGCTTGGCAATATCGGACAAATCATCGCCAAATAGATCTACAAATCGTTTTGAAATTCTACTTTTCCTCGACTTCACTTCATTTTCCTTGCTCGGATTTCTTGACTGCTTCGATCCCAACTCACTAATATTGTCCTTCTTCTCAGGCTTATCAACATCGGACAGATCATCGCCAAATAATTCTACAAATCGTTTTGAAATTCTACTTTTCCTCGACTTGTCTTCATTTTCCTTATCCTTATTACTCTTAGGATCCGTTGAATTTTTATTTTCCTTGGCACTAGAACTTGCACTTTTCGGTTTAGTCGGTACTTTTTTCTTCAGTAAAGACTTCACCTCAGTAGATTTTGATGTTTTACCATCATAGCATATATCATACATCGTAAGAGCATCACCGAAACTGACGCCCGATTTATGACTAATTGCACTTTTACCACTTTTCGAAGATGATTCAACTGTAACTTTGGAATAAGACATTTTGTATGTAAATAAGTTTTCACTGCTTCTCTGATGTCTGCTGAAGAACTAATGATTTGTTTCATTCCTAAATGTCCTTAGGTTACCATCGATCATGATTTCAGGTAGCTAAAAATTGGAGTGGGGGTTTCCCCAAAAATAAGCAGGTAGATGCAGAACTTAATTGTTTTTTTGGAAAAATTTGATTTTATTGCCGCGTTGTAAACAAAATAGGAAAATCCATCTAATATGTCGTAAAATTAATAGCAAATATCTATTTGTATAATAAAATACAAAGAGATATTTTAAATAATAAAACTATTTTAATTACTACCACAATTTGTATTTTTAAATTCATCCTTTTTGGGTAAATGCAAATTTCTTAGTATTTTGAGTGCAATAAATTGTAAGAAATATTTGGAAAGTTTTCTAATGAAATTGATAGTAGACTTTATGATTTGTATTCGTTCAATTTGAAAGAAAATGAATTAATTTCCGATTCGTCGATTTTGTTGATTAATTATTGACATTTTTAATCACTTTCATTTGCATTAAAATTAGTCTAATAATAAAAACAATAGAAATTGTGAAAAATATGTCTTAATTAATATAAATTAATTAAAGATGTTTTATATTTT
>NW_017098029.1:0-2682 GCF_001412225.1 Nicrophorus vespilloides
TATTAATATCGAGATGACGCCAACCAAAGTTGCATGCTCTGAATGGAGAACGGTGCAAGGAAAACGGAAAGAAATGCCGCATGCCAGAAACAACATGACACAAACACAAATCTTATGAGCTCTTAGGTATGTGTAAAGCCGTTGGCGTTCTGGGCTGCGATTTTCAGTTGCTGATTGATCATTTTATCTTCGAGACAAGTTCTACGATGAGAGCGAACAGAGTTGTGTATGCCACCATACTTACACACCTAGATAGAAAAATAAAAACAAAAGATTAGAGAAAAAAACACGTTAATAAATGATTACGAGTCGAGTATCTTTAATATTCACAACAACACAACAAAAGTTTGGAGACGAGGATAAAAAGACTATGAAAATCGAAAAGAAAAGTCAGGAGAAAATAGCAAATTTTTTTTTCTCCCCGAAAAAAAAATCTTGGACTGGAAAATCGAATTCCCAACATGGAATCGACATCAACATTCGTGGAACAATTTGATATAGAGAGATATTAGCAATCTTTCAACAAATTGGGACAGGTGGATCGACAGGTTTGAAATATATCTTATTTAAGCAGCAATCAACAACGAAGATAGGAAAAGAGCTTCACTCCTACACCTAGGTTGTGGACAACTGTACGATTTATACAAATCTTTACCAACGTTTTCAGAACAAACTCCCCCATTATCTCCATATGAAGAAGTAAAAGCAACATTAAACAAACACTTCAAAGCTAAAGCCAACATAATCTACGAAATATACAACTTCCGGAAATGCCTTCAACTCCAGAATGAAAGAGTAAATCAATTCTAGATAAGACTACGAAAACTATCAAAAATATGCGATTTTCTAGAGAACTACCGGATAACACCGGAAGAACTTCTCTCAAAAGCAGGTTATATGAATTAACATACATATGAAGTCATTCACAGAATCAAAGGAAATTAACTCGTTACAACATCAAGGAAAATCGTCACAGAATAAACAACACACACCGAACAAACAACATTCACAGAATAACACTCAACATAATATTAACAGAACATATAGCAAAACATGTAGGATCTGTGGAAATCCTTGGCACAAAAATGGCAGACATGCACAAGCATGTCAGAATTGTAAACAATCAGAACAAGAAGAAGAAAAAGAAGAAGAGCTACTTTTGAAATAACAGCAGTAACCAACAACATCAAGATGCAAATTCCAACAACAACAATCCTCCTGAGTGATGTGAGAAAATCCACTAAAATGTGCGACAAACAACTACAACAATAAATCACCATTCCAATTAATGTTTGGTCTTAATGTCAACTGCTATTTGCCAAAAAGAGAACGAAGCTGCAAATATCAAAAGAAAAACCAAAGAACATAATTTTAAACAAGGACAACTGGTACTTTGCAAACAAAAGTTATACTAACACCTAACTTTGATCGAAAACCATACAAAATCACAAACACAAATGGATCTCAAATAACAGCAACAAAAGGCAGCAAAGTAATAATTAGAAATTCCTCCTTATGTATTCATACATTCATGTCTCCAATAAGACTCCAATAATGAAACACATAAAGGCTTAGAGCTTGGCCCTCTTATTTGCCTCAATTGGCCAAATAAACTTTTCACAACCTCAAAGGCCTCATACCATAGTTGCAAATAATTTCATCCAATATGTACACACTTTTTTTGCATGAATATCATTCATTTTTACTATGCCACAATATAAACTATCAAATAAATCATTTAAAAAGTGCACAGTGAAGCTGTAACATGTGATATCTTCTATATGGTCCTCTCCCATAACATTTATATTGGATTTCAATTCGATCTCTTCAATCTCAACTTGTACTGTTATTCCAAAGTAATATGATTGTTGGCAATAGTGCTGGTCCTATCGGCAAAAATACTTACCACCTGTACTGTTGTACAAACCGAGTGTCAATAATTGTATCAATATAATCAACAGTATTAATTTCGTCAACAACTATATCTTTGATAATATTTTTATTCAACATCAAAACTTTGGTTGTTTTCAGGAAAATGATGTAATCTTCTACTCTTTTTTTTCCCCTTTATTCCGTCAAGTTTTTTTTAATCGTTCCTTTTCTGGATGCATTAATTGTACATATATATCAAATTTAAACACGCAAACTGCCATAAAAGTTTTTTCTCAGAAGGTAAACATTTGAAAAAGTTACGCATGTTTTTGAATTCATCCGATTGTCCCCTATAACCTCCTTCCAATCATCCCTGATAATTGATTTGTCGTTGTGCCAACTTAATGAAAGCAAAATATGAGTGTTGCTATTAGCCGTATCCTGTGTATACTGAAAAGAAATAGCGAAAACACACAAAAGATTTTAATATTCATAAAAAGTTTAATTATTGAAAAGTAAACATCAGAATCTTCAAATCTCACTCCTTTAAAAAAATAATTTTTAAAATTAATTCGTGGTCAAAAATAATTTTATCTTCTGAACGCTCTCAGCGATTGCGATTTGAAGATTAATCGCAAACTGTTCAAGAAATAATTTTTAAAATTATTTAGTGGTCAAAAATAATTTTTATCGTCCAGCGATTTGGATGAAACTTATTATTGTCATTTAAGAGAGCGCTGCAAATATTATAACGCTGTTAGAATTTTCAAATCGAATTTCGTTCACAAAATATTTTTTATTTTTCGAACG
>NW_017098030.1:0-6697 GCF_001412225.1 Nicrophorus vespilloides
TGTTGGAAAGGTGAAACATTTAGCTTTAATTTGTATGTAAGATGATGTAATTGTCTTCAGTGGTTCTCAAGTAATTCACTAAAACATAAAAAATCGTTGTTTCTCGGTTTACTATAAGGTTACTATAAGAAATCCTTGTATCAATAAGAAATACTAAAGAAATCAATGAAACATCAGTAATCAACATAAAAATCCTATAGAAATCAATGAAAAATCCTATAGAAATTAATAAGAAATCGTATAAAAACGATAATAAAATAATGTTATTAATATTATTTAATTATTACGTAATTTAATAAATGTACTCAGAATTGAACGATATAATAAACTCTATTTTTAATCTATCATCTTCTGAGTACTAAACGAATTATAAATGAGTTTACTTAAATTCTTAGGTGATGAGAAAATGATTAATTATAGATTTAGGGGTAGTTCATTTAGAAATATTTGAAATTTTCAATAACTTTTGATATAAGTTTAAAAAATTGTGTACTGCACTTTAATAATAATTAATCTCTTGATTACGATGTTGAATTTACTATAAATAGTCTTTAGATGTATTTATATGTGGAATGCAGTCGAATAGATCAAAGTGCAGCAGTAGTTCAAAAGTCGTTGTTATATGACCAACTTCACGTACATAACCTATTTTATCATAATTTTTGACCTGTGACGACATTTCTGCTGTCATTTCCACCTACAACATAAACATGATCTGCTAGCCAAAACCAGAATAGAAGAACTGCATGAATTTTACTGTTATTTTAATGAGAAATTAGTGATCAAGAGGTGCAACATGAGCAACCACCATAACAATGGCTCGAGGGCAAGTGAGACGGAGCAGATGGCTCCATCTCAGTGCTTGAAGGTGTTCATCCAGAGAGACTACAGCGAGGGAACAGTAGTCAAATTCCAAACAAGATTCCCACAAGAATTGGAAGGACGGGTACAGAATTCCAATTGGACATTCAATCATCATAATCTATTATGTATTATTGCAGATAAATCGGGAAGATTTTGAGCACACAATAAACACACTGAATGGACACTTCGCTGAGGCTGAGAAGGCTTCGTGCTCGACGTACTGTGAGGGCTGCTTAGCTTGCATCACAGCTTATCTAATATATGTTTGCAAAGAGACGCATTATGAAAAGGTTTGTTGAATAAACAAATCTAATATTAATTTAATTGTTTTAAATTTGTTTGGTTTTAGTGTTTGAGGAAAGTTTCCAAGTTTATTGCTGAAGAGAATGAGAGGATTTATCACCCGAAAGGTCTGATAGTCACAGACCCTAGCCTGCGTGGCTTAAGGGTGTTAGAGATCAGCTGCTTGGATCGACCACCCAATGCATGACTCACATTATCCCACTCCACGCAGGAGTTCTTCATGTGAACAAATCCGATACAAATCAGTGCATTTCTCCATACACACTAAACAGGAAATCTTGGCATTTGTTTTGTTACAGAAACAAGGCTACTCATTTTATCATATCTAAGGATAATTTTATACGTCAACTGATTTTATTATATTTACAACTTATACTATAGGTTCTTATATACTGTAGATATATATTATATATATATAAAGAATGGGTTAAACCCACTCGAGGAAGAAGCAAGGGAAAAAACTTATAATAATAACGTAAAGTGGAAATGGTGTTGGATGTGTTAGCATTTAGTTTATAAACAAAAGTTACTTTATAAGACGAAACGTTTTTCTTTTTAAATTATTATTATTGAAATGGAACTAAAATAACAAAAAAAAACATGTTGTATTACTGCCAAAAATAAGATGAAATTAATAATAATAATTGAAAAAGAAAAGCAAACTTGTAATAATAGTTGAGTTGAGGGTTTTTTTTTGGAGATTTTCCAATAGTTTTCTACAATGTTTTGTATTTTTCGAGCAGTTCAAATTGTACATAGGATTATATTAATCGTGGAAACGGCATGAAATAAAAAACAAACAAACAAAAGGAAAGCAGAAACAGAAGAAGAAAAAACAAAAAAGAAACGTATACATGTAATATATTTATTTTGATTTAGTCTGTAGATAGTAGACCAAATATATTTTTTATTTATTACGGAGATTATGAGATGCGAAAAAAAAAAAAAACGGAAACTACCTACATTTATTATAAACTATTACTACTATTAATTAGTGTATTATTATTAACAAGTTTTTTTTTGTTTTGTTGTAATTAATATTCTTTCTGGTTGTAAAAGTTGTATGTACATTTAACAACATATGTTTTAAAGTGAGAAGTAAATTTTATTTTAAAAAAATCATAATTCGTTTTAATTATTTTTTTTCCTATCCCTTTTTTTAATAGTTTTATTAATTATTATTAATTTTTTTAAATGTTTTTTTTTTACTTATATTTTGAAAACAATAGTTAATTTGGATTTGTTACATTGAGAGTTTATTAGATTGTAAAGTTTATTTAGAGAAAAAAAAAGTTTCTTTTCCTTTTTCTTACTTTTACCCAATTATTATTAACCTTTGTAACCTTATGAAGTTTAAAAGTTCTAATATGAAATGATTAATTTGAAATCAACATTTTGGTTGAAATTCTTGTGGATTTATCATGTATTCAAGTGAGAAGTAAATTTTATGTAAAGACAAATTTTGTTTTAAGTTTTAATCAATTATTTTCCAGTTTTATGTTTTTATTTTTCTTATGTTTTACTAAATTATTTTAATCTTTGCAGGTTTATATAAGAATATTTATAAGTTCTAATATGAAATCAACATTTTTGTTGAATTTCTTGTGGTTTTATCATGTATTCAAGTGAGAAGTATTTTTTTTGTAAAGAAAAATTACGTTTGCTTTTTTCTTAAATTTTACTCTATTATTCTAACTTTGCAGTCTTATATAAGCATATTCATAAGTTCTAATATGAAATGATTAATTTGTAATCAATATTTTGGTTGAAATTCATGTGGATTTATCATAAATTCAAGTGAGAAGTAAATTTTATGTAAACAAGTTGAACACATTTCTTTCCTATTTTTTTAAGTTTTACTCTATTATTCTATTTTTGCAGTTATATATAAGCATGTTCATAAGTTCTAATATGAAATGATTAATTTGTAATTAATATTTTGGTTGAAATTCATGTGGATTTATCATGAATTAAAGTGAAAAGTAAATTTTATGTTAAACAGGCGAAAAACATTTCTTTAGGTTTTCTGAATTATTTTTATCTTTGCAGTCGTAAATAAGTATTTTTATAAGTTTTAATATGGAATTATTTATTTGCAATCAATATTTAGGTTGAAAATCATGTTGATTTAACATGAATTAAAGTGAGAACTAAATTTTATGTAAACAAGTCAAACATATTTCTTTCCATTTTTCTTAAGTTTTACTCAATTGTTCAATCTTTGTAGCCTTATATAAGAATGTTCATAAGTTCTAGTATGAAATTTTTAATTTATAATGAATATTTTGGTTGAAATTCATATGGATTTAACATAAATAAAAGTGAGAACTATTGTATATAAAGAAAAATTACGTTTTCTTAAGGTTTACTAAACTATTTTTATCTTTTCAGTCGTAAATAAGTATTTTTATAAATTCTAACATGAAATGATTAATTTGTAATGAATATTTTGGTTGAAATTCATGTGGATTTATCATGAATTAAAGTGAGAAGTAAATTTTATGTAAAGAAAAATTACGTTTCCCTTTTTCATAAGTTGTACTCAATTATTTTTATCTTTGCAGACTTATATAAGCATATTTATAAGTTCTAATATAAAATCAACATTTTTGTTGAATTTCTTGTAGATTTATCATGTATTCAAGTGAAAAGTAAATTTTATGTAAAAAAAAATTAAGTTTCTTTTTTTCTTAAGTTTTACTTAATTATTTTTATTTTTGTAGCCTTATATAAGCATATTTTAAGTTCTAATATGAAATCAATAATTTGGTTGAAATTGATGCGGATTTATAATGAATTTAAGTGAGAAATATTTTTTTTGTAAAGAAAAATTACGTCTCCTTTTTTTCTTAAGTTTTACTCAATTATTTTATCTTTGCAGCCTTATATAAACACATTAAATATTCTAACATGAAATAAAAAATTTAATTATTTTTACAAATATTAAGGTTTATTGAAGAAACAAATAATTAATTTATAAAATATTGAAATATGTTTAAATAACTGACTAATTATGTTAATTCAAAAAGTTTTATAATTAATAATTAAAATTTTGAAAGAAAAAAATTGACAATTTGGATTTGCAATTTATTTATAAGATGTAAATAAACATAAAATTTAACGAAATTTGAAAAAAATAAAATAAATATATTAAAGTAATTAACAAAAGAAGAATTTGAATTATACATTTCACATTAAAATTGACTAATTACGCAAAAAAAAATATAAAAGCAATTCAAATAAAGACAAATAAGTTAAAGAGAAAGTTTTTGATATTTAAGAAAATGCAATTTTTCATTCATGAATTATCATTTCTGTCATTGGATTTTCCTTCATAAATCAACAAGATTTATTTCATCATAAATCAAGAAAATTCATTTCTGAATTTTCTTAACAAGAATATACAATTTCTAACTATAAATGAAAAACAAAATCATTTGCGTATAAATTCCAGAAAATTTCGAGAATGAAGACAAATAAATCAAAGTTTTATTAATTGTAAAGTTTCAATATTTCTCAATTTCATAGAATTGTAAACAAATATAGAATTTAACGAAATTTATCAGAAAAATTAATTTTAAATAATTGAAAATTTGGTATTATTAAATTATTTAGATTGTAACATCATAGATGTCGCTTAAATCAAATATTGTTGTTATTCTTATTTTCAAGTAATCACGTAATCCTACTTTGTCCTCGATACATATTACATAATATTTAGAAGGAAAATAGAAAAAAAAGATTAAGAAAAATAAAACGTAAAGAAAATTTATGGACTGTTTTTATCACTCAATTAAATTGAAAATCACCCAATGAAATTTTGTCCTCTGTACTTTCGTAAATAAATTTTCAAAAAAATATATATCAAAATGTATCAAAAATGTAAAAAAAATATGAAAATTATGGAATTGGCAAAAAAAAATCTTTAATAATTTCCCATTAAGTTTTATGAATGCCAATACATAATTATTTATATTTCTAACAAAAATAGAGAAACAAAATTACCTTAAGAAAAAAAATGTAATGACTTCATTGTAACAGAATGATGATGTTTCTCTAATGAAGTTAATAATAAAAAAAAAACAACTGTATTTTGTTTGAAATGTTGTATTGTTTGTATGTATGATTGTGTCTTTTTAGTGGGTGGTAAATTGCTGAAATGGTAACTGGAGCGTGAATAATCGGTTGCGTATTTCGGTGTTTCATCGAATTTTAACGAACTTTTTTATGCGTCTGGCCGAGGCTTTTACGAGCGTTTGCCTTCCTTCCCACCATCCAGTTCGGAGACTGCCGTAAAGTCTTCTATTTGGAAATCGGATGAAAAGTTTACAATTGAAATACTTTACATATATTATCATAATTTTTCGAATTTTTTCATCGCTCTCATCATTTTTATATAGATATATTTAAATAAATCACAATAAAAAATGCAATATTTCATTAATATTAAGTTTCTAGTCTCTATTTCGTATTCTTTTTTTATGTAAAGGTTAAAATTTTTAATATTCAATATGTTATGTCAATAACAAAAAAATAATTTTGTATTTAGTTTTCATTAATCCTTAACAGATGTAGAAAATAATAATTTTAGACTATTAATATTTGAAAAGGATGTGTAAATAAAGGAAATTAAATGATTGGAAAAAATCGTGCTGAGAATGGAATAAATACATCATCGATTTATCATAATCTTTGTACTAACAGGAAAGCCCACGAAATGCGGAATCCGAAGAGTGCACCTTTCACGTTTATACATAGCAACGAGAAGGAAAATTTTCCATACGCTCTCTTTTATTTTTCCTTATTCTTGTTTTTCCTCCACTCATTTAATAATAACCAATGAAAGTATGAAAGTTTCCTTTACTATTCATTAAAAAGTTGTTTTTTTTTTATATGATTTGGTTGGTTATTGTTAAAACAGTACAGGAATACCTCGCACAGTGCTGCTTCAATCAGTCCGGATTTGTTATAATCTACTGTTCGAAAATTTGCCAACTAAATGTTAATTGATCAAAATTTAAAAAAAAAACATCACTTTTTTTTGTATGTATTTAATTCCTCGGTTAGTCCGGTTTCAAACAGTCAGGGATTTTGTTGACTGATTCAAAAATAACCGATTGAATCATATAAAAAAGCAATTTTTCAGTGAATAATAGAAATGTATTCACACGAATAAATTTAATTTAATTTTCATTGAAAATGTTCGTTTTTTTTATATGATTTGACGGTTATTGTTAAAATAGTACAGGAACACCTCACACAGTGCGGCTTTGATCAGTCCGGATTCGCTGTAGTCTACAGTTCGAAAATTTCCAAAGTAAATGTTAATTGATCAAAATTTAATAAAATCATCACTTTTTTTGTATGTATTTAATTCCTCGATTAGTCTGGTTTCAAATAGTCCGGGATTTTGTTGACTGTTATACTTGATTCAACATTAACCAATTGAATCATATAAAAAATGAAATTTTTCAGTGAATAATAGAAATGTATAAACACGAATAAATTTAGATGTTTATCCAGTAAAAAC
>NW_017098030.1:6716-18843 GCF_001412225.1 Nicrophorus vespilloides
GGTTTGAAACAGTCCGAGATTTTGTTGACTGTTGTACTTGACTCAATAATAACCAATTGAATCATACAAAAAAAAAGAGTTTTTTCTGCATTAAACATCTAAATTTATTCATGTTTATACATTTCAATTATTCGTGTTTTTCTTTAATTAAAAAGAACAAAAAAAGAGAAATGAGCGGTAATTTTTGAGTAATTTAATGAGTGTAACTAATTTAGCTTTACTACAAAATACGTACGATGTTATTATTATCCATATTGTTCAACGATGTGAGTCAATTCGGGTTTTTATATAAAAAACTCGTAAACGTTTTTTTAGTGGAACGAAAAAAAAATTAATAACAGTACAGGAACACCTCGGACAGTGCTGATTCGATCAGTCCGGATTCGCTGTAGTCTACAATTCGAAATTTTCCAAACTAAATTTTAATTGATCAAAATAAAAAAATCATCACTTTTTTTGCAATTCCTCGATTAGTCTGGTTTCAAACAGTCCGGGAGTTTGTTGACTGTTGTACTTGACTCAACAATAACCAATTGAGAAAAGAGTTTTTTCTGGATTAAACATCTAAATTTATTCATGTTTATACATTTCAATTATTCGTGTTTTATTTTTAATTATAAAGAACAGAAAAAAAGAAATGAGCGGTAATTTTTGTGTAATTTAATGAGTGTAACTAATTTAGCTTAACTACCAAATACGTACGATGTTATTTTTATCCATATTGTTCAACGATGTGAGCCAATTCGGGTTTTCATATAAAAAAAAAATTCGTAAACGTTTTTTTAGTGGAACGAAAAAAAAAATTAATAAACGTTTAAAATATTCAATAATTTAACTAAATTTTCAAATGTAATTATATACTGTTAATTTTTTTTGACTGAATGTATAATAATTTGATTAAAAAAAAACTAACGTTGAAAATTGAATTTTTTATATAAAAAAATATCCAAATTTTATGCACATTCTTCAAACGCACACTAAAAGCTTTCGATAATCTCCATTTGTATAATTATCAAACAGTTTGACACATTTACATAAGCTAATAGATTTGACCCGAATTGAAACAAAATTGAATCAGTCAAAAATTGATTTAGTATTTTTTTTTTCTTAAATTTTACAAAAAAAATATTGCTTTACAAGAACAATACTTAAATGAATGTAATTTAGATAAAAATCTGAAATAAATGTAATTTTTTGTGTTAATTATTAAATTTCAATAAATTAATTTATATAATTATTTTCATTTAAATAATTGTAAAAATTGATCATTCAGTCTAGCAATTGATAATCTTGATAAGATTAAAGTTTGATAATTACATGTAATTACAGTAAATATTCCAATGAGTTTATCGAATCTATATTCTATCTAATAATAATAACAGCAACAAAAAAAATAGTCTAATTAACCGAACACGTTTTCCGTTTTAATACCACGTGTTGTCTGCATCGAAGTATGATGGATCGGCGGATGCATATAGAGTTTAATGGATGAGATCAATAGGAATATATGTCAGTAAAATGCAGAAATATGGAAAAATGAGTAAAATGTGTTAAATTCATAATAATTATAGTAAAAACTATATCAAAGTAATTTTTAATTTTTTCGCAATTTTTTCCATATTTTTATTAAATGTTCATTGTAAATTTCATATAAAGTTTAAATATTTAACATTTTTTTGGTAAATTTCAGAAGATTTTCCATATTGTTATTGAAATCTCATTGTAAATCCCATATAAATATTTAATAGATGAAATTCATTGGAATTTTTGTCAGTAAAATGCAGAAATATAGTAAAAAGTTTGTTAGAAAATATTTTTCTAATATCAATATATTTTATATTTTTTTGGTTAATTTCAAAACATTTTTCATTTCTTTTGCTTAATTTCACAAAATTTTTCATATTGTTATTGAATTCTCATTGAAAATTCTATATAAAGTTTAATGGATAAAATTGAAACGAATTTTTGTCAGTAAAATGCAGAAATACAGTAAAATAAGTTTGTTAGAAAATATTTTTCTAACGTCAATATATTTTACATTTTTTTTTTGCTTAATTTCACAACATTTTTCAAATTGTTATTGAATTCTCACTGTAAATTCCATATAAAGTTTAATGGATGAAATTGATTGGAATTTTTGTTATTAATATGCAGAAATACAGTAAAAAGTTTGTTAGAAAATATTTTTTTAATATCAATATATTTTACATTTTTTTTGTTAATTTCACAACATTTTCCATATTCTTATAAAATTCTCATTGTAAATTCCATATAAAGTTCGATGGATAAAATTGTTAAGATTTTTTTGTTATTTATATGTAGAAATACAGTAAAAAGTTTGTTACAAAATATTTTTCTAATATCAATATATTTTATATTTTTTTTGTTAATTTCACAACATTTTCCATATTGTTATTGAATTCTCATTGCAAATCCCATATAAAGTTTAATGGATGAAATTGATTGGAATTGGAATTAATATGCAGAAATACAGTAAAAAGTTTGTTAGAAAATATTTTTCTCATAATTTTTCTTTGTTAATATAAAAAAAACTATAAAATATTAGTCGAATTGAATCAAATTATAACTACTAAATTAATCATTTATAAATATTTTTCATTTCTTGAGTTTGTTTCCTGTAAAACTTATTTTTCTTAATCGTTTATTAATTCAATTAAAATCACGGTTAAATCCCTTTATTTATCTTAAAATTTCTGCTGTAAAATGTTTGTTTCTCTAAGGAATTTCTCAATATTAATTCAATTGCAGATACAGTAAAATCGGTCAAAATATGTGATTTGTATCGAAAATTATTTATGTTATTTATATGGAAAATACTAGAGAATTAAATGCACAAGTATGTAAATATTTATGATAGATATTTTTGTTATTTCCGTAGAAATATTCAAATTAATTAGTTTGAATGTTAATTTGTTGTAAATTAAAAAATAAAAGCGGCAAAATAGAAAGGGAATTTACATTGATATTAATAGTTTATTCGTATTTTATATACAGGGTTAATCATTTATTATATGCAAAGTTTACTTAATTAAATAATTTTATATGTTTAATTTTTGAATTAAGAAAACTTATAAATCCTATGTTTAATTAAATGTTAATTAAAAAAGTGCATTTTTCTTGAGTATTTTGAGTAAAAATTTGTAACAAAAATAAAATTTTCATTTATTTATTATCGATTAAAACTTTATGAAATATTTTTATGAAATTTACAATTTCAATGATGCGCAAATGTAATTAACTTTATATTCAATTTAGATAAAATTTGAAAAAGAAAATTTGAAAAAATTGTCATAATTTAATAATTCATTATAATTTCATAGCAATTATTCTATCAGATGGGTAATAGAAGACATCTTCGTATAAATAAAATAGAAACACAAAGAGTTTAACAGTTTTTTAAATTTTCAATTTTTTTTTTTGAAAAAATCTTCATATCTCAGTTATTAACTAACATTACGTAACAATTGTTACATGAACAGCTGAGGTTCATGTGATCGAAAACATATGAAAAAAAATTGAGTTAATTTGAAAATTTAAAAAAACAATATTTTTCTTTTAATTTAAAAAAATCATCAAAAATAAGTTATAATTTTGAACTTAATTGATAACTCATCAAATTGTTTCATTTTCAGTATAACTTTAATGAATTTTTCTTACAAAACAAGAAAACAATTTAAACAATTTTTTTTTCTGCAAATGTTGCTTTATTTAATCAGAAGTATGTTTTTTTTCAAAGTAAATTAAACGTATATTTAAAATTGATAATTGACACGTTTAATTATTGATTTCGTTATTTAAAACATACTTTTCTCACCCTGTATGTATGAATAATGAATAGGATTTGCATGAATTTGAATACTAATTCGCAGCATCCGGCATAGACGAGTTTCGCCCTGATTTTTTCCTCATCATTTTAATGGGTCAGTGTGCAGAAAAATGCACGTCTCGCGTGTTGCCCAAGACCACCTCCATCTCCTCAACATCTTCGCTAGTTGTAGAAACAAGAATAAGGATGTTGTACAGTCCAGACGAAACAGAATCCCCGCACGAAGAAGGAAAAAAAAAGGTACATGTAAACCAATGGTAATTAACATCGTATACCGGTCACACGCCACCACAAATCATCTCTTTTCTCTTTCTTCAACGCAATTCTGACGTCCTTCAACTCTGACCAAAACGTTCCGAGTTCTTAACGGTGAACGTTTACGTATCGAAGAGAGAAGACACGAATGGTGGAGGAAAATATTACGAATAAATCTCTCGTCTGGATGATTCTAAAAGCAAATAAACGCTCTTTGAGGTGAAAACCGATAAATGGATCGGCGCGAAACCAAATTTCGTTCCACTTCTCTAAATATAAAGGTAATAATTTTTGGTGTAGAATTAACAGCGTTTGTTCAGATGGACTTTTTCTTTTTTGAGGTTTACCATCGACCTATTTTCATCATTCATCAGAGGTTCACTATTTCTTTTAGTTTATTACATGTAAAATATACTACGAAATAGAGAATACTTTTGGAGCGAAAGGGTGAAGTAAAAAGTTCTGAGCGTTTTGTCCCATACTTCGAGCTTCTTCTTGAGACCAAGCTTATGCCAATGGTTCCAAATTATCTTCTGGCTAATCTTTAGTTCCTGGACAATGGAATAAGTGCTCGCATGTCGGTCCAACTCGACGATTTCCATGATTTTTCGACGATTGGCCTACCAGAACGTGTCTCATCTTCGACGTCCATATTACCAGAACGTAAGCGTTGGAACACTTTGATGTTGCATTCGATACTGTATTGGGTCCATAAACAATACACATTTTTTTGGCCGCCTGCTCCGCTTTTCCCCTTGGTCGTAGTGGTACGAAAAATGTATCGAATTTTCTCTTTTTTCACCTTCATTTTGGAACGCTCTAAGACACAACTGGATTCACTAAACACAAAATTGTCAAAGAACGTTTTTAAAGCGTTATTTCGCCTTTAAGTTGCAGTATAGAATGACAAGATGCAACGTATACATCGTGAGATATGGCTCACAAAAGCCATCTAACGAAAAACGCTCAGAACTTATTACTTCACCCAATATTTTAAATAAATTTTTAAGTGAATATGTATAAAAGTCTACGCAGTCTAAAGTCTGAAAAAGAAAAGAAAATTTCTATTTGAAGTCAATTTTTTAATTTAAAAATATTTAATAATCTCAGAAGAAATATCGAATGTAGTATTTTTCATATTATATAAAAAAAATACAGTAAATTTCAAAGTCTGATGATTTACACTTAGTACATTTCGAAGAGAATGAATGATAATAGTTGGTGTTCGTTATAATTGTCAGCAGATTTTATTGGGTCATAAAGATGTAAAACCTACAACTTCTTCCTTCACACTGAAACTAGTTTTGTTTTAGATCTTTGGCTTCATTCCTAAAGTAATATAAATTTCCTAGTGTTACACGATTTATGACTACGTTTTTATTTTCTTATGCATAACTGATTCAAATCAGGATTTTAATAAAATTTAAACAAAACAGTATACGAGAACAAAGAAAAACAAGTGTTAAAGTTTAATATAAAACAGATAAACAATTTTTTGTAGGAAATATATCGATGGATGTTTAAATCTACTAAGATTAATGGATTAACGTGTGAAACGTTTATTAAATGATCTAACCGAAAGAATTATGCAAAGAAGATTAATTAAGACGCATCATCACAACTTTCAGCGCTCAAAATCTGAAAAATAAAAGTAAATGTATAAATTGAAGAACGTACAGCAGTTTGGTAATTGATTTCGATGAAGGGTGAAAACTTGTAATTTGCATTTTGTTTTTAACATTGATTTCAAAACTGTCATATGCAAATATGCGTCGCTATAAATACAAACTTTCGCCACGTGTACGCACATTACCGCAAGCAACCTCGGATCTGAAGGAAAAATCAATTCAACAAAGCGGAAATATCAAGAAAAAATAAACTGAAAGCGAGAGAAGTAAAATAATTTGCAAATGATTAATTTATAATCAAATATCAGCAGACTTTCAACTTCTTATTTTTACAATTTTTACATTTTTTTACAATTTACAATTGAAATGTTAGCTTAGATTTAAAATTTTTCAAAGAATTAGTAAGTTTCTTCTGATTGATTGATTCTTTCCATCTTTTTTAATGCATTAATTTGATGGAATTTTGGTTTAAATTTTCAAGTTTCTTAAGATTTTGTTGGTTTTAATGTATCAATTTGTTGGATTTTGTTAATATGATTAACACTTTAAACTTTCTTTAAGATTTAATAGGTTTGGTGTCACAGCAAGTGGATTTACACGGTTCAAAAGAGATATCAAAATTTGTTAAGTGATTTTCTTCATTTCGTTATGTACAAAACAGATTTCTGTATAAACGAATATATTTTAACTGAAAACCATATAAATCTTTTAATAGAAATGTTAACACACAAATCTTTGTTAATTTGTTAAAAATCTACTAATAAATTATATTTTTTGGTACTTTTAGGTAGATAAATAAATTCAATAATATTTTCTGAAAAAAATTACTGATGATTTGAAACTAAAACAAACTGTATACAAAAATTCAGAAAAAACTAATGAATTTTTAATCGAAAGAAATTTTCATAAAAATTAGAAAAAAAATCTGCAACCACCAAAATTATCAAATTACTAAACATATTTATATGTAATTATATACAAAGAGACATGAAATTATCACAATTATTATATTAGAATGCAAATAATAATTTCTCATCATCTAAATGGGACGCATTCATCGAAATAATTGAGCAATCCTAGAAGATGAGAAGATGCAATTGGGTTCAAGGTTGAAACCTCGTCTGGGTTTCAGTTTTTTTATACATACCCAGACAGAAAAAAATGTATGTTAATTTGAATAAACTAATCTGTACACAATAAATAAAATTATAATAATTTTATTCATTCAAACGAAATTTATTGCTTTGAATAAACTTCGACAAAGAAGTAGAAAAACCACTATTTTCAAATCTCTTCCTGACCGTATAATTGATACGTGGATTCATTGCGTAACATTCCGACTAGTTCAATCAAACAGCTAAAATATGTAATTAGAAAAAAAACAACCAATAAATTACAGATTACTTTCTGTGAACTCTTGACCGAATCACGATTATCCTAAGAAGAAAAAAAATCGTTAGTTTCAATTTTTTTCTCTCTAACATACAAATTCGATTAGACATTAATTTTATTGATAATTAATACAGTAATAATTAATTAATATCTAAAAAAAAAAATAAGAAAGAATTTAATTACAAAAAAAAAAATATTTTTTTTTTATTAAAAATAACATGGAAATTATGTTAAAAATGTTAGAAACTTGAATTTGATTAATTAACAACAGATTGCAACATGCAACAATTCTGGCATGAGAACTGCATGGATTTTTCTGATGTTTGTTGCACGAAATGACACGAAACGCAAATTAATTAATTAATTTGTTGGGAAAGTAGTTCATCACATAAGATAATGAATAATATTATTATCATTTCGTACGAAACGCGAACCTCATTTTACATTTTTAATAGTCGAAAGATGATTAAGTTAACATGCAATTATCCTTTTTCTAGCAATGAAAAGGAATGGACAATAATAAAAAATATAAGTTTACAAAAAGGAAACGACAATTCTCAAGTGATTGTTCATTATTTTGTACAGCATATCGTAATCTTCCTCTTAAGTATGTATTCTTTTGACAGCATAATTGGTCAATTTTAATGTGGTAATGTAGTTAAAATTTATTTTTTTTTATTAATTACTTTAATAATTATATTTTTAGTCATTTTTTTTTTCTTCACGAAAATGTATTTGTCTCTTCATTTCTTTAGACGTGAAATTGTCAGTTAAATTTTGTGTTCATTTACAATCAATCTGTTAATTTGGTAACCAATTTGTTACAATTCAAATATTTTTATTTCCATTCTTAAAAATTTCTATTCAATTTGTCATTTTTCTTTAAATGTTTTTTTCTCTTTTTTCCTTATAAATATTAATAATTTTGTAACAATAAACAAGATTAATGATAATTCACTTACGAAAGTTAATCAATCTGTTCAGAGGACAAAATTTGATTGGGTGATTTTTGATTAATAAGTCTAAAAACAATATTTTATACTAGCCACATCTATTTACATTGTAAAATATAATATATAAATAGTCCATTAATTGTCATTACATTTTTTTTTCTTAAGGTGATTCTTTTTCTCTATTTTCCTTATAAATATTAGTAATTATAAAACAATCAACAGCGTCAATACAAAGTTAAGCAATCTGTTTAGAGGACAACATTTTATTGGGTGATTTTCGATTGATAAGTCTAAAAAACAATATTTGATTTAACCGACATCTATGAAGCTATAATCAAAATATAATATAAAAACTGACCAATTTCTTAAAGCGATTTTTTCTCTATTTTCAATATAAATATTAATAATTATATAACAATGAACAGCATTAATACAAATTAATTTACTAAAGTTAATCAATCCGTTTAGAGGACAAAATTTGATTGGGTGATTTTCGATTAATAAGTCTTCTTCTTCCTCTTCTTCCTTCCCCCTTCTTCATTTGGCTTCCGCATTACGCGCCAATAAGCCAGCCATTGTCTACATTCGGAACACAAAATAACTTATTCTTCGGATTACTTCTTCTGACCAAATAATTAAATTAACCAGCTTCTCCCCATGAACCAAAACTTCCTTCTTCAGCACGACTAATCAAAATTAAGAACTTTTTCTAACTTATTAATAAGTCTAAAAACAATATTGGATTTAAGCAACATCTATGAAGGTATAATATAAACATAATATAAAAACTGTCCAGTTTTTTAAAGAGATTGTTTTTCTCCATTTTCTTTGTAAATATCAATAATTATGTTACAGTAAATATAATTAATGATAATTCAATTACGAAAGTTAAGCAATCTGTTTAGAAGACAAAAGTAATATTTGATTTTAACGACATCTATGAAGCCATAATCTAAATATAATATAAAAACAGTTCAGGTTCTTAAAGTGATTTTTTTTCTCTATTTTCTGTATAAATATTAGTAAGTCGATAGCCCTTTGGCCAGTCTATAGATATATATTTTTATTATATGTTAAAATTTATTTATGTATAAATTGTACTTTTTTTTATTTTTTCTTCTTCTTATGTATTAATGTTTGGTCAATAAATTATTATTACTATTAGTAAGTATGTTACAATAAACAGCATTAATACAAATTCACTTACGAAAGTTAAGCAATTTGTTCAAAAGACACAATTTGATTGGGTGATTTTTGATTAATAAGTCTAAAAAATATATATGAACATATTGAATTGTAACAATTATAAAACAAAGAATGAATTCTGTTAGAATTTTAATTAATAATTATTAATTAAAATTCTATTAGAATTTTAATTAATAATTGTTATTTACTTGTGTAGTTTGTTTAATTAATTGAATTAAAAAGCGAAAAATTCAATCGAAAACAAGAAAAAACTATGGAACTTTAATTTCTTTATAAAAGCTCATTATTGTTCGTGTCTAATAATTAATGCAATTGATTAATTAAAAGTGTGCGAAGAAAAGAAAAAGCGAATAAATTTAAATTTCACGGCAATCAAACGCACTAACAAGATTTTCATTAATTATTCAATATTCGCTTTTAAACGCAACTAAAAAGCTAAAAAAAAAACAACAATAAATAAAGTAGAAAAAGGAAGAAAATTGTGCGGTGGACAAAAGTGAAAAGTCACGTCCTGATTCAGATAATTACGGTTTCTGCTGCGAGGATCGTTTTAGGTGTTGATTTTTTTTTCTGTATTTGAAGAAATTATTGAGGTGGGAATGGTAAATGAGGCAAAAATTTGGAACATCGCCAAAAAATGTAACACGCACTTCGGATATTATACACAAGTTTTGTTAGATAGAAAGTTTTCGTTGCTTCTAAACGAAACGATTCTTTGATGGGCGAAAACCGTTAGGTAATTTGTATACGAAATCGGACGAAACGAGTTTTCGATGCTGACTGTTTTAGTCTGTGGTCCACGTCAAAAGATTAAATTAAATACTTAATGCGTTTTTTTTGAGGCCCTAATTAATTATACGTTACATCTTTGAACGAACACTTCGATTATACACCCACAGTTTCCCACACGATCGTCCTCGATGTTCGCACTTTTTAATTACAGCGATTCTTCCGTATATAATACGCACTTTAAGTTTTTTTTAACAAATAATTAGATAAAATTTGAAAGCTTATTACAAGAGAATGATGAGTACTACAACTCTCATAGTAGGCTCGTTGGAATCTACTTAGTTTCATCTTTAATTTGAATATTTCACGATTTAATTGTCTTGGATATTTATCGAGTTATTAAATGAAACGCAAAGAAACGTTAAGAACAAAATCGAAAAATGCCTTTTTTTTTGTGAACCTAATTAATTATACGAGTTACATCCTTGAACAAACACTCACAATTTCCTACATGATCGTTTTCGATGTTCGCACTTTTTAATTACAGCAATTCTTCCGTATATAATACGCACTTTATGTTTTTATAACGAATAATTAGATAAACTTTGATTGCTCATTACAGGAGAATGATGAGATATGAATGGATTAGATATTCATCGAGTTATTAAATAAAACACGAAAACGTTACGAACAAAATCAAAAAATGCGTATTTTTTGTGGCCCTAATTAATTATGCAAGTAATTTCGTTACATCCTTGAACGGACGCGTCGATTTTACGCACACTGTTTCCTACACGATCGTCCTCGATATTCGCACTTTTTAATTACAGCAATTCTTCCGTGTATAATACGCACTTTAAGATTTTAACGAATAATTAGATACACTTTGACAGCTTATTACAGGAGAATGATGAGTACTACAAATCTGATAGTAGGCTCGTTGGAGTCTACTTAGTTTCATCTTCAATTTGCATATTTCATGATTTAATTGGCTTAGATATTCATCGAGTTATTAAATGAAATACAAAAACGTTAAGAACAAAATCGAAAAATGCGTTTTTTTGTTGTACCTAATTAATTATACGAGTAATTTCATTACATCCTTGATCGAACACGTCGATTATACACCCACTGTTTCCTACACAATCGTCCTCGATGTTCTCACTTTTTAATTACAGCGATTCTTCCGTGTATAATACGCACTTTAAGATTTTAACGAATAATTAGATACACTTTGACATCTTATTACAGGAGAATGATGAGTACTACAAATCTCATAGTAGGCTCGTTAGAATCTACTTTGTTTCATCTTTAATTTCCATATTACGATTTAATGGGTATTGATAATTAGCGAGTTATTAAATAAAACGCGTAAACGTTAAGAACAAAATTGAAAAATCGCTATATCTCAGTTAATAATTAACATAAATTAACGATTATTATATCAAAACGAACACAAAAGAATACCGTTTTGGATGTATTTGAAAAAAATGATTTAATACGTAAATTTAAAAAAAGTATGTTTTTTTGAAAATTTCGAAGAAAAAATTGCTAAATATTACTTCATTAGAATTTCAAATAAATTTTGTATAAAAAAATATGCGCAAATTATATATTATTAATTATCATATTAAATAAAAAGTAATAATAATAATAAAAATAATAAATTTATTGATGATAAAGTAATTAGATGATGCAATAAAATAGAGAGCATTTTTTTTATGTTTGTTAATGGAATTTGGTTTTGAACTAGTTTCAACGTAAGAAAAAGTTTATCAATGAAAGTGTGTGTGTAAAAGTGATGATATTTTATGAATGAAAGACCATATGTTATTAATTTCTATTAATTAAATCATTAATTTTGATCAAATTATATATTATTTTTATAAAAAAAAAGTTTTTTTTTATATTGTTTTATCTATAATTATCTTTCTTTGATTATACATTTATTTATTTAAAAATATTTAGAAAAATTACAATAAAAAACACATTTTATTCAAATTATTTTTAAATAATGCTCAAAAGCAAAAGTGGTTCCTGCTTATAAAACAACAGATGTTCCACTACTATTACCACTTTTATTGAATTGATTCAAATTACTTCGGGTTTCCCTACTT
>NW_017098031.1:0-103124 GCF_001412225.1 Nicrophorus vespilloides
AAATAAAAATCTCGTTAGACAAAAATCTTAGTACAATTTTATTCAAATCAACAAGCTGGAAAATCTAAATTAATTTAGTTATTAATTTACACATTAAAATTATACAGCAAAATCAGTTTTTTCATTTTGAACAATTACAAAATTGTTATAATTTTTCTTGTTTTAAATGAATATTTATTGTTTTCTTCGAGAAAGAGAAACGCAAAGTGGTAAATAAAAGCTTGTCCTCTTTGTGACCACGAGGCGATAAAGCGAAGAGAAGCAGAAACAAAGGTTTTTCTTTTAAATGTGAAATAAAAATCTTGTTAGACAAAAATCTTAGTACAATTTTATTCAAATCAACAAGCTGGAAAATCAAAAATAATTTAGTTATTAATTTTCACATTAAAATTATACAGCAAAATCAGTATTTGCATATTGAATAATTACAAAATTGTTATAATTTTTCTTGTTTTAAGTGAATATTTATTAAATTCTTCATTTTCATATATATTATGTTAAGAGAATCGCAAAGTGGTAAATAAAAGCTTGTCGTCTTTGTGACCACAAGGCGATAAAGCGAAGAGAAGCAGAAACAAAGGTTTTTCTTTTAAATGTGAAATAAAAATCTCGTTAGACAAAAATCTTAGTACAATTTTATTCAAATCAGCAAGCTGGAAAATCTAAATTAATTTAGTTATTAATTTACACATTAAAATTATACAGCAAAATCAGTTCTTGCATATTGAAGAATTACAAAATTGTTATAATTTCTCTTGTTTTAAGTGAATATTTATTAAATTCTTCATTTTCATATATATTATGTTAAGAGAATCGCAAAGTGGTAAATAAAAGCTTGTCCTCTTTGTGACCACGAGACGATAAAGCGACGAGAAGCAGAAACAAAGGTTTTTCTTTGAAATGTGAAACAAAAATCTCGTTAGACAAAAATCTTAGTACAATTTTATTCAAATCAACAAGCCGGAAAATCTAAAATAATTTACTTATTAATTTTCACATTAAAATTATACAGCAAAATCAGTTTTTGCATATTGAAGAATTACAAAATTGTTATAATTTCTCTAGTTTTGAGTAAATATTTATTAAATTCTTCATTTTAATATGTATTATGTTAAGAGAATCGCAAAGTTGTACCCAAAAGCTTGTCCTCTTTGTGATCACGAGGCGATAAAGCGAAGAGAAGCAGAAACAAAGGTTTTTCTTTTAAATGTGAAATAAAAATCTCGATTTTCCGAAACTCGCACCTTTCGAAAAGAATGTCGCACTTGGAAGTTAATTAAATGAGCCAATACGAGCGTACTCAATGCATCATCATTTCGATAACCTCGGGTTAAATATTAATCTGACCAGTTTCGAAAAATAAAAATTATGTACTATAGGCAACTCAATTAACACGATAAACCGCGTGTGTGCGCTTTTCGAAATTAGAAAGTATAAATAAAGTTATCAATTAAATTAAGCAATTTTAATTAAAGCAATTGAAGCCAAAAAAAAAAAGCGAGATTTTTTAATTAGACACCAATTGAAGCCAGTTAAGCTGAGAGTTGCGCAACGATGAATATCGTTCGAGTATGTATTTCGGTAATATTTTTTTTTGATACATCTGCGCAAAATGCGTGTGTTTTTCCTGTTAATTTTCCAACGATGTGATAATCCATTAGGTCATTTGGCCGGGCGATGCAGTCGGCAATGCCAAGAGAGAGAAAAAAAAAACATGTTGAGAGACGCGAAAATAGTGGGTCAAAGTAAAGGAGAGGAATTAATGGAAAATAAAATAAAATTTTTTGAAATGTTAATGCTAGAGAATTTGATATTGGTGTATGCAGACCGAAACCCGAATTAATATGCGGAGCGACCTTGCGTCCAATTCCGTGACCTTCGCATTACGTTATGTCACACAGCAGGAGACGTATCGCTATTTCGGTTTGAGGATTTGCGTGCGTTCGGATTGTGCAATGTTTTGTGTACAAGCAATTTGTAAATTCGGGTTATCTGTTTAGGGTTTAATCTGATTGTGGGGATGTTTGGTGAAAGGAAGGAAGGAAGGAAGGAAATTGGTATTTTTAGTAGTCGTTGGTAAATATTTGGATTGCGATTGATGGATTGCGTAAAGGAACGCGTTTAGCTTTATGTAATATTATTATCGATGGGTTCAGGAATAGTTTGGAGCGAGTGGTTTTTTGGGCGAAGGAAGAGGTAGCAGCAACCGAAGTGGATGGAGCAGGCCCGTGGTCATCGGAAATGAGCAGGAGGAGAAATGAGCGAAGCGGAGGAGCAAGCGTGAGGCTCTCGGAGAACTTGATCAGTTGTGTGTTTCGCGGCCTGGCGGCGCCCGGTTTTCACCAACGGATTCAGAAACAGCGCGATTTTCTCGATCATCCGCAGACGGACGGACAAAACATAACAAACAAACAGACGAGAGAGAAACAAAAAAACGTAAGGAAAGAATCGCAGTCAGTCTCGAAAGCCAGATCAGCAGGGAAACATGCTCTGAACGGAACCCTCCACCAAATCATCATTATTATCATCATCAACACTTTTACAAATCGTGCGAGAATAGTTAGTTAGTTTTAGTTTGGTGTTTGTTTTCACGAAACGAAAGGAGTGCTTCGACAGCACCAACATGGATACCAAAAAGGAGGAAGCTCCAAAAACCACGACCATCAGCACCATCGCCGTGCAGAGTGGAAAGACCCGACTAGTCATCGCCCTTCTTCATGTACGTTTCGCGGTTTTAAAAACAGACACCCCCTAACAAAGTAAAAACAACACACATTACGTCGCTCGCAAAATTACTCACGCCTATTTTTAGTTTATTTCATTATTTTTTTTATTTTATTCTTACTTCGATACGAAAATAGGCGCATTGCACATACGCACTTTGCTCGGAAACTGGGTTAGAGTCCATATGTTTCTCCAGTGGAAACCTGGGGGAAAATCTTCATCTCGCGCGGACAAATCAAACAATTTTTTTTTTCAACTTCTCTCAACTGCAATTAAAACTTAATTTACTTGCGAGGACAACAAAGAGGTGAAAGAAATCTCTCTCTTCGGTTGCCGTGCCATTAAAACGTGCAGTCAATGACCCAGCGTTGAAATCTCCCGTGCCGTGCCGTGGAAATCCTATACCTACGCGATCCTGGATGGACGGATCTACGCTAATTGCACACCTGAACACTCTTCGCATGTTTTTTACCACATCCAAATCGACATTCACTAAACATAATTATCACTATACAAATATTTTCATTAGATATTTTACTATCTAAAAACATTTGAAATTTACTTAACAAAGAATTTCTAGCAATAAATTTTTCGTATTACAATAACGAATTATACCATAAGCATAAAAATTCACATAAAAATAATTACATTCTTCAGATTATCAACAGTTGCAGCTTTAACACGAAAACAATTCATTTTATGGTTCATTATAATTTATAGTTTTTAATTAATTCAATACAAAACTAATTATTATATAGCTTTCAACAATTATACCAAGGAAAAATTACATTTCTTTAATATCTAATTACTGAAAACCAATAAGTGTTACCGCAAAAGAAATATAATCATAAAATAGTATATAAAACAATTTAAATTTGTTATTCAACTTTAATAAGTGTGTTTCATAAATTATATAACTGTGATCATTTCCGAGTTGCAGGCTTAAATGTAAAATCGTTATAATTTCTAAACATTAATTTGAGTTAAAATTGGAAGTGATTATAAAATATGAAATTTAATTGGTGTAATTAATAATTAACTTAGTCTTGAGAAATTTAAGCAAATCTAATTTGACAATCAGTTACACAAAAACATGGGAATTAGCATTAACCTTTCTGCATAAACATTCATTTTATTGCCTACAATTCCAGCGTGAATTTACATATTTTATAGCTTGTGTGTCATTTACAGTCTATTAATAATAATCGTTAATGTTATAACCATTGGAGGTTCAACTATTGTATTTTCATTAATAATACATGATTTTTTTATTATTTGTTTACTGCTTTTATAAATTTGATGGTTGCAAATGTTTACATTTAATTAAGTTACAAATTACTGGAAATGAATTAGTACAATACTATTTGTATTTGCTTTTATCTGCATGTAAATATCTAAAGAATGCTAGGAGATATATTGAATAGAAACTTATGGCATTGAGATTGTGGCAAACGTTCCACCATTTCTGTAGGAATTGCATACATTGTTAATTCTTGCTGTCCACCGTAATGGAACAACATTGAGGAAATATTCCTTCGACTATTTATAAACATGCTGTATATTATTATTACGTACGTTCCCCACTTCTGTATTTCTTCTCCGCTTTTACGAGACTGGACTCTCTCGCTGGTTCAGCCCACGTCCAATAACCGATGCAAATGCTAACAAATAAATCCATTTATTGTTACGACCTAAAAAAGACAGTCTTCTTTGCATTTCTCAAAGAATCTCTTAGGAAATTATACAAAAAGGATTGTTCATCCACAAAATTGTATTTTATTAGAAATCTGGGCGTGGATTAGAATGCATTTCGAATCGAGTGTCCAGATTTTCTGCCATATCGGATTATGTCATTACCGTTTCTACTATTTTGTTTTCTTTTACGTCTCCTCCCAAGGTTTCCGGCCATATACAGTAGAAGGAGCAGAGAGAAAAATAATACTATATCTCTTTACGTATTCCATTCTTCTTCCACTTTATTTACCGAACCGAACAAACAGCTCGGATTAACACATACTCCGATTACGTAATTTCCACGCCGAACGCTCTATTCTTTATTTTGGAGTTTCCTTTGCGTTTCGATCGTTAGTTTTTTTTTTATCTCTTTGTTATTAATATTATTAATAAGGCCTTCGCCACTTGTCAAGCGTGTATAAATCTCGACCCACGGATTCAATTAGTGCTGTTGCGTGCTTTTGCAGTTAACCGTGATGAAGACGACGATGATGATGCTGCTGTTACTGCTGGACGTGACGCTTTTGATCTAAATTCGTTTTTAGAATCTGCAATCCATCTGTTTGGGAATTCGGCAACGCGAAAGACGTAATCTCTAAATATAATCCGGTCAAATTCATTTTACTACTGAAATTTACGAATTTTAAACACATATTCATTACGTTAAAAACTTTTCACTTCTCACTCACAAAATTAAGATAAAAACTTTTTCAATTTATAAACAATACTCCTAAAGAATTGAAGATGAAATTTAACATGAATCAAATAAAAAAATAACAATAATTATTTCTTTTAACAATTTTTTTTTCAGACAGAAAATTGAAGTTTTCTCAAGTGTTTTTAAATTAGAAACATCTCGTAATCCATGGTAAAGATACATTTAACATTAATGAAATAAAGAAAGTTATACTAAGTACAATAATTTCCAAAATCTAATAAAAGTTATGGAAAATTTTCGAAAAACTTTACTTCTCTTAACATTACTACACACAAATCTGATAATCCAGACAGTTAAGCTTGGATGGAATTTTTATGATATGAGACAAAAAACACAACAAATTTTTTAATCAATAAACAGAAAAAAAACCTTCAAACAATTAAAAAATAAATTAACAATATCACCATTCTTGTATACAATTTGTATTAATTACACGTGCATTAATGATGTCGTCGCGAATCGTTCGTCACTAAAAATAGAAATGATTTTGCCCAATTGCTTTTTGTCAACATTCGCAATCTTCGTCGATTAGCGTTTAGCATCTTAGTCTTAATTCTGATTACGTTCGTAACGATTAATTTTACCAGTCCGCTCCCGTTTCTGAGCTAAAAATACGTACAGGAGACGAAAGTTATAGCAAATTTCATAAAAATTATGTAAATAAAATAAATATTAGAGAGTATATACGTGAGCCATTACCACAGATCCGCGAGCAATCAAACGAATATAAATAGAGTGCGTACGCGCGCGCGTTTAACGGCATCGACGTTCTGTAATATTTGAAGAAGATGAAAGAAAAGCAAATTTTCTTGGCACAGAAAATTCGCTCATCTCAAACGATTTTCTTCTACAAAATAATTTAAAACAAGAAAATAAAACATGTATTCGTTTATTTATTTCGTTATTATCATTCTGTTTGTGTCAAGGTTCAATGATAGCCTTAACATTGTGAAAACAATGAAGCAGCTTTTATAAATAAATGTAAATGCGATTACTCTATTATTATTATTTTTAGAAGAATTGCGGTTATATGAAAACCCGTTCACTTTAGATATAAAAAAAATTGTAATTAGTCTGGATCGTTTCCGTCCAATTGTTGTTGATGGCAAAGTCTTTTTTGCTCCGGTTATTTGGGTCAGAAAATTTCTTCGATAAAAGCACATTTGCACAAGAAAAATTCTTTCTTTGTGTGTCTCGGTTTTTTTTGTTTATAGTGGATTCCTCCGCGGATCTATAAATATTTATTCGCGAACGGACGAGGCTGCTGCTTCTATTAATAATCGTCGACTGCGTGAGATAACTTTAAATTGGGGCGTCCAGCTAATTGCTGCTGCATATCCTTCCAATACTTTCGTCCAATCTTTGAGCTCTTTTTGTTTTGGTTTGTTTTGTGGGAGAAGAAGCGTCGAAGACACGAGGCGATGTCCGAAAGTTCAAGGCCAATTATTCCACCTCAAATGAAGAAGGCGATCTTCTTAGTCTTCTCCGTCCCTCGAGCGGGTCGATGGAAAGAAAGGAGCGTTTAAAAATAGTCGCGTAATGTGCGGCCCCGCTCGTTGTTACAATCCCGGTTGGATCCGAAGAGTTTCCAGATCTCCGAATCATCATCGAACGTGGTGGATGGAAATAGATCTTTGTTTATCGCTCGCCGGGCCACGCCATGTGATTGATTGTTTATTCAAAACCTTTTTGCTAGGAAACTCGTACACATAGAGGCACAGAGATCGTGCCTTATGTAATGTAGCGCTTATTAATAGCTCCATCCGCCGATATAAGGTTCACTTCCATTTCTGTTGTTCTTGCGTAACCGGTTCAATACAAGTTACTTTCATTTTCATAATTCATGACCTTTCGAATGGCAATTAGAGAAAGCAACCAGTCCGACAATAATTCCAACCAAATTAACTTTAATTTAACACTTTTGCATTGTCCACTCAAACTTACAAAACAAATCAACTCATTTCCACTGAATACAAGAGAAACATACTAAGAAAATTTTAGTTTAAATATATTAATCAAACTCTTTAAATCCTACTAAATGTATCTTTTAAAAAATTCAAATTCTTTATTTTGTAGTTTAGTAGAGTATGCACTATATACATTCTATTAATATGTAATTCCATCAGTTGTAAATTGGCAAACGCCAACTCCATCACTCATCTTTCAAAATTGTATGAAAACATAATTATGTAACAAATATTTATATTTTTGAAAATTATCGTTTCGACTACATAATAAATTAGAAAGTATAATTAAAATCTCATTTTAAGTACTTTTCATAAAATGAAAATAAATTTAAAAAATTCCAAATTAAAAAATATTTAATAATATATTTCTTTTATTTCATAAACTTAATGAACATTTGTGTAAACTTAAACATTTAAATTGAAAAAAAAAACACAGAAAGTTGAAATTTATGAATTTTATATTTATGGAAAATATGAATCATATTGACGTTATTTGCTTACATCAAGGCCTTAAGAAAATAAATTTTATAAAAACTATTATTTCATAAATGTTATTGTATAAATATACAATTTTATTGAATATTTAATGTATTAATAATGCTTAATTGAAGATTATAAAGTGTTGAGAAAACGATGCTAATTGCATATAAATAATTAATGAACTGTGCGTGTTTCTTCAGTGGAAAGAGAGTAAAAAAAAAGGACGTGTGAGAAATTCGATATTTTCCTCTTTTGCAGAAATGCGGATTGCGAATTTCCAGTTTATAACCGATTCCGACCGTCGAGTATTCGTTTACAAGAAACCGGCATTAATTTTCATTCGAAATCTGTTCCAAGGAAAACGTGTTTTTCGTTCAGTAATCATTTAGTGCATGTTTATAATGTATTCAAAATTAATGGCATCTCGTCGAGAGGGAAAACGAAATGCGTATGTGTGTGCGTTTGCTTTTGTTTTATGTTTAGTCACTACTAACTACTACAGAGCAGAAGGAAAACGTAAATAAGCGTTCCAGTTTTCTCCAAACAGAATTCCAGAATATCTCTTCAGACAATTTCTATTATTATCTTTGAAATGTTACACAGTGTGTTTGATTTTATCTGTTGTTTTTTTTTTTGCAGTGCGGGGATTGGATGAAATTGAAGATATTGGAGGTGACTCCGGAATTGACTGCATTAGGAAACACTATAAGCGAAGCGTTGGAACTGCAGAAAGCCCACGATGAAGTGCTCAGACAGCTACAGGTAATTAAACATTGATGAACGGTGTTAATTGGATGTCGTTGCATTTTGATGTGATTGGTGATTATGTATATTTTGCGCAGAACAAACAGAGTCCGGTTGAGGAACTGCTCCGGCAGGCGGATCAGCTCATCGCAACGCAGAAACCTCGAGCCGAAGTTTATGCTGCGATGGCCGAATCATTGGGAAAAGCGTGGCAGGATGTTAATGTTCATCTGGAGCTGCGGAAGGTTATCTTGGATCTGAACGTGCAATATCACACGAGAGCGGACGAGTTCTTTGCGAAGATGGAAGCACTCGAGGGTCTCTGCTCAGAGACGGAAATCCCGATAGATATAGGAGCCGTTAAAGACTTTCTGACCAACGTGCACGACCTGAGAAGATCTGGACTGGAATCGCTTATGGACGCGCTGAAAGCTGGTAACCTGCTCATAGAAAAGCTGAAGGAACTTGGCGCTGAAGGCACACTCGACTCGAGACCCGACCGAATACGAAGCTCTGTGAACAGAGGTAAAGCAATATTCTAAACAATTTTCACTTAGTTTCAGTATCTGTTTTTAGCAATATCCCAAGTCCAAGAATGGATGGAGAAGCTGCACATGAAGAGGAAAGTTCTAGAATGTACCTTTACGCGGAGAAAGGAGCAATTAGAACAGTGTCTTGCATTGGCAATTCTCGCAGCAGATCTGAAGGAGTTGGAAGAGGCTGTTACCAAATGGAGAAGTCTTTTGGTTAGCAGCGACGAATTGGGTGATTCCGCGTCCAGCGCGGAATTGCTGCAACACGAAATGAGGAAACTTCTTCCGGATGCTAAGCAATTGCAGGAGAGGGCTTTAAAGATCACCAAAGCTACAGACAAACTCGTCCAATCCGGTTGTTTCGCCGGAAGTCAAGCCATCGAGCAAGCGTACGTTGTGCTCTCATCGACTTCTGATTACTTGGCGGATCTGCAGCAACGCGATCACCTCTTTGAAAGGGTCATCGCTTTCTTCAGGTCTGCGCAATCTGTGAGTACAAAAAAAAATCATTGTTTATTATGCACTAATTTAATTCTAATGTGAATAGGCTTTGAATAAACTGGATCAAATCGAAATGCAACTGAAGAGCAGTGAATTAAAATCGACATCCCCGCAATTGGCACAGCTCCACGCTCAGTGCGCGCAGACCATCGAAGAGGTGACCTCAGGACCGATCGCCGAAGGTTACTCGATTCTGGGATCAACACCATTAAACGCTTCCGGAGTTAGGAAAATGGTGGAGGAACTTGAGAACAAAAAGATCGTTTTAGATGGATTGTGCGTGGCTCATAAAGAGGAAAACAGGAGGATTAACCAAGCGCTTGAAGAGTTCTTGGAGAGGCAGGATGAGTTACAAGGATGGCTTGTGGGAATCGCAGAGGCTTTCCTCAAAGGCCACGGTGATTTGGGACACGATTTATTTTCATCTAGGGAATTCTTGGACTTGCATAATCAGCTACTAACAGACTTACAAGTAAGTGCTTCAATTGCATGTAGTATAAATAAATTAATTTTTTTATATTTCAGACGAAAGGAAACGAAATTAACGCTTTATTACTAACGCTTCCTCCGATTCTCGAATACTTGCAAGATTCGCAACGCAGCGAGGTAGACTCGAAGGTGGAATCTCTGCACGAAAGATGGTTGAACCTGAAGAACCTCTTGGAGTCACGACTGGATCTGTCCGTGCTCTACGTGAAATTCCACACGGATGCGGAGAAGGTGACCAGGGAGATGGACGTTTTGGATGAGGCGATCCAGAGGACGGGAGAGAATATGTCGGAGGAGAGCATGAAAGTGCTGGAGGAGAGATTGGAGCTGCTCGTACCCCTCTACCAGTCGGCCAAGAACACAGGCCTAACATTCATCAATGAAACTCAAAAGGTATTTATTGTTTCATTGCCAAGAAGACGATTAAAGTTATTTATATTGCAGGTTACTGAGCCCCATCTCGATGCGAGACGAGCCATCACTTGCGTCCAATCCGTGCTGGACCGACTCTCCAGCCGCACCCTAACAGTGAACAGAAGCTGGCAAACCTTCCAAACGGAAGTCACAGAAAGAAACGAAATCATCAAGCAGATTGAAATCAACATGGTTGAAAGCACCAAGGTATTATCTTCTTATATCATCATTTCCTCAACTTCTCTAACATCTAAAACCTCAATTACAGACAATGAATTGGGCGACAAAGCTCGACTCGCAAATATATCCGGTCATCACGACGATGGCGTCGGATTCCAAGGAGATCAGCGAGCACATCGAGAAGAAGCTGCAGACTGTTGTCAGTGAGATCAGAAGGGCGCAAAGGGAAGTCGAGGAACGCGTCACGACCACGGAAAGTCTACTAATTAAGACGCAGACGAAGCCGGACGAGAGAACGATACACATCAAGGAACAACTCAACCAAATGGCTCAACGCCTCGGCAATATTTGCTCCGATTATCAAACCTTAGGACAGAGAATGATTTCTTACTTCAAACGATTAACAGACTTGGACAACTCCATCAATATATGCAACAAACCAGTCTCAAGAACCAGAAATAGCTACGAAATAGAGATGTTGATCGATGATCACGAAGCCACGAAACAGTCAGTATTGAATCTTTTCAAAATAACAAGAGACGAAGCCGAAGAAATCATCAACAAAATCAGAAGACAGGTATTTAAGCTATTAAGTTAATCTTTCAATATTGTTAAAATTTATGTTTAAGGAGCCCTCGGAAAGCGCTAACCAGGACATTGAACGCCTTCAAGCCAATTTGGAGTTGCGTAAAGAAAACTTTGAAATAAACTGGAAATCGAAGCGCGAACAATTGGAAGCGCAAAAGAAACTCTGCCAATTCGACAGCGATTTACAGCAAATCAATGATACTTTGGATGATCTTGGTCATCAATTGAGTGGCATCAGAGGACAATACGGAGAATCCTTGCAAGCAGCCAAAGACACATCTTCAGGATTCGTCCACTTCGAAAAAACAATTGAGGTATATTTTTAGATTGCATAAATTGCATTCATATCGTAGCTAAAGACTGTCATAATAAAATAGAAGTATTTTAATCTTTGCAAGTAATAGCCAACGCAGATGCCAAACGAATGTTATGCAAATCAAAGAAATTATTTATTAGATCCAGTTTATTAATAATATACATTATTTTCAGATGTTGGAAATGAGGATCGTTCAATTTATAAACGCTGGCAACCAATTGCTTGATGATCAGCACTTGGATTCGCCTTCGATTGAGATGCAGATTGAAGATTTGAAGAAGAGATGGAACGAATTGAAGCAGCAAATCGCTGAGACTAGAAATCTGATCGATTTGAGTGTACAGTATTTCGGATTGATCGAAGAGGCCGACGACTGGTTCAGAGAGGGAAGTCGTTTATTGGTAACGATCGCACGTAAATCTAGTTTGGTGAAGAAACCTGAAGAAGCGCAAGAACTGTTAAACGAAATCGAGATGTTCCTGAAGCCAGGAGAGGCTAGACAGAATGCGCGTATAGAGGATATCGTGAAGTTAGGTAGCAAATTGTTCGGATTTGAGCCGCAGCACGTCCTCGTTAGCAATCGCGAGATGATGGAATCCTTTAACGTGATCAGCAATGAACTGAATACATTGGCGCAAAATCTGAAGACCGCTGAGGAGGAACGCGAAAGGATGTTGCGTGAACATGAAATGTTGAGAATGGAATTGTTAAGGAAAGAGGAAGAGAAAAGGAAAGAACTGGAGATAAGGCAGCAGATGGAGCTGGAGGCCAAGATGCGAGAGCATGAAGAACTGTTGAGGAAGGAACGCGAACAGGAAGAGCTTAGGATTAAGAAGCAGATGGAACTGGAGGCAAAGATGAAACGAGAACAAGAGGAACTTTTGCTGCAGGAACAGTTGAAACGAGAACAAGAGGAACTTCTGAGATTGGAACAGTTGAAAAGAGAACAAGAGGAAATTAAGAAGCAGATGGAACTCGAGGCTAAGATGAAACGAGAACAAGAGGAACTTTTGAGGCAAGAGCAGCTAAAACGGGAACAAGAGGAACTTTTGCGATTGGAGCAGATGAAACGAGAACAAGAGGAATTATTGCGAAAGGAGCAAATGATCAGAGAGCAGGAGGAAATTAAGATTAAGAAACAGATGGAACTCGAGGCCAGAATGGAAGCTCCGGTATTCATCACTCCCTTGTGCGATCAAATCATACAGGAAGGAAATAAGTTTACTTTCGTTTGCCAAGTCAGCGGCTTCCCTCTTCCTGTAGTTACTTGGCATAAGGCTGGAGTATCTATACAGAACAACCCAGACTATCAGACCACTTTCGATCAAGGCTTGTGCACGTTGACTATCGAAGAAACGTTTGCAGACGATTCTGCAAAATACACTTGCAAAGCGATCAACGCCGTTGGTTCTGCCGAGACTGGTGCTTTCCTCTCTGTGAAGGAGAGCGAACCGGAGGAGCAATTATCGCCTCCTAACTTCACCAAGTTCTTACAACCGGCCGTCGCTAAAGAGGGAAGAAGTTTCCAATTCGAATGCACCGTTGAAGGAAATCCTTTGCCGACAGTGCAATGGTTCAAGAATGCCGATTGCATTGATAATTCCCCTGATTATATCATTACATATAACAATGGAGAGGCTGTTCTTAAGTTCGAGCAATGTTTTATGGAGGATAAGGCAGATTATACGTGCAAGGCGAGCAACAATTTAGGAGTAGCTCAGTCCGTCGCAAATCTGGTGGTGTTGCGTGAGTTTGTTTGTTATTTTATCTTCTTTCTTTATTTTTGGTTGCTTGCTAACAATAACTTTGTATTGTTTTTTTGGAACAGCTGAGGAACCTTGCGAACCGCCAACGTTTGTAACGCCGCTCTGTAATGCAATGGCACGGGCAGGCGAAAAGATAAAATTGGAATGCGAAATTTCTGGACTGCCGCCACCGATTGTCCTCTGGTCGCACAACGGGAAACCACTCAAAGAGACGCGAGATCTCAAAGTAAGTACACCAGCCAACCATCCAACAAACCTAACGTTATTACCACTGTTGCTGTTGCTACTGCTGTTTTTGCAGAATTATCGGTGCGCGTCTGCAATCCGATATGTTTATTTTTAAATACGCGCGAATATTAATAATCAAAAGGATGTTCGGAACGTTGGCAGATGACCAAAAAGAATGGAACGGTCTTCGCGTCCGAGCGAAAAATTATTTCAGTTGCAAGTGGAATCGAGCTTTTCCACATCAATTTAGTGGGACAAGTCTATAAATAAAACTTTCGCTTTCTCGCAGCTGCACCGAGACGGCCAAAAGGCGACGCTCTCGATCCAAGAGGCCTTCCCGAAAGACGCCGGAAACTACAAAGTGACCGCAACGAATTTGGCCGGTGAAGTTACCAGTGAATGCAGTGTCAGCGTCAAAGGACGCCTTCCGGCTGAAACTTCCGATTCAGAACTGCCCAGCGACATGGAACCAATCAAACCGTCCATCCAGGATCCGCTGAAGAACGTCGAGATCCCGGAAGGCGGACAGGTTTGTCTGGAGTGTGTCATCGTCGGACAACCGGAACCAGAGGTCATCTGGTACCACGACGACAATCCGATTAAAGAATCCTCAGACTTCCGTCTGCTCTTCCAGGGAGATCGTTGCTCTCTGATAATCCAAGAGGCTCTTCCCGAAGATGCTGGAGAGTACAAGGTCATGGCGTTGAATTCAGCAGGAGAAGCCTCCAGCAAGGCTCTCCTCTCTGTCACACCAAAACCCGAAGACACGGACTGCGCTCCGAAATTCAGCAAACTGCTCACTGACATTCTCGTCTCTGAAGGCGATAAAGTTATTTTGGAAGCACAAGTTTCTGGCACGCCTCGGCCCGACATCAAATGGCTGCTGAACAACACGCCGATCGATCAAAGCGAGAGAATCCAGCTCGCCCACGCCGATGACGGTACCCTAAAACTGGACATCGCCAACGTAAAGAATGAGGATCGCGGCGTCTACACCGTCAAGGCAACAAATCGCAAAGGTGAAGCCAAATGCTTCGCCCAGCTCATCGTCAAGTCATCGAAAATGGCAGAGGCCAAAGTCCACGAGGAGATCAAATCCGCTCCAACCTTCAGAGAGACCTTCCACGATAAACAAGTTTTCGAAAACACAGCCACCAAATTCGAATGCATCGTAGCCGGAAAACCAACACCCAAAGTCCGTTGGACCTTCAACGGCGCTCCAGTCTCCGGAAAGAACTTCCTGATTTCCACATCCGGAGATCGCCAAGTTCTCTCCATTCCGGAAGTCTCCAAAGAGAACGGCGGAAGGATCGAGTGCATCGCCGAAAACGAAGCAGGAAAAGCCACCTGCTCGGCCAGCCTGATAATACAATCGGTCTCCGACATAACTCTACCCGAGATGGCCCAATCTTTAGAAATCGTTCAAATCCCCGCAGATAACTGGAATAAGGATATCCAGCAGCACACCGAGTCTTCGTTCACCTACAAGCGCGAAATCAACGTGCAATCATCCTCATCCACTTCGAGCAAAATTATATCCTCCACCACGGCCACGCCAGAACCGCATATCGAAGAGCACAAGTACTCCTCCAAAGATGAGAAATCCTTCAAACAAATCAACTTGGAAGCTCCGGAGATTAAAGAATCCCACAAGGAGGAAGAGTACCATAAGATCGGAAAGCAAGAGCCTGTGATCCACGAGAAATCAACGTCACTTTACACCATCGGCGGTCAGCAGGTCGACATCCCCAAGATACTTCCAGCTCAAGAGACGCCATTGCCAAAATCAATTTTCAAGGCTCGTCCACCCAAATTCGTGACTCCAGTTATCGGCAAAATTGTCGATCAAGATGTTAACGTTATTCTGGAAGGTATTCTGGATGGAACACCAACTCCTCAAGTGTCCTGGTGCAAAAATGGAGCCGAATTCAAAGGAGGAAATAACGCTAAAGTCACATACGAGCACAACTGCGCTAGGATCGAGCTGAAGAATGTTACTATCAACGATAGCGGTAAATACACTTGCACAGCGATCAACGAAGCCGGAAAAGCCATCAGCACAGCTGATTTGGTTGTCAGAAGTTAGTGTTTTAAATTAAACATTCGTATACTAGAAGATAAATGTTGTAACATTTTCAGAAACTATCTTTCCACCTGTCTTCGGGCGTCGTTTGCAAGCGCAAGTCATCAAGAAGGGCGATCGTGTCAATATGGAAGTTGAGGTCACTGGAACACCTGAGCCTCAGGTCACCTGGTTCAAAGATGGGCTTCCTTTAGCGGAAGTCATCAAGGATGGTTATAAGATCAAAACGCAAGGAAATTGTCATACCTTGGTTCTTGAAAAAGGTATGTTAATTTTATAAATACTGTTTGCAATGTATAAACTCTTTTATGTGTTAATAGCTGACTTTAGGCATACTGGAAAGTACACCGTTTGCGCCATAAACCCAGGTGGAGAGGCCCAGAGTATTGCAGACATCGCCGTTTACGAGCCAACACCGGACACGATGATCGAAGTGGTAAAGACTGTGGTCTTCGAGGACGTCCGAAAGCACGAATCACTTGTAAGTATTTCGCGTTTTTCATGAACGTTCTTTGGTTTAGAGCAACCTGTATTCATCACTTCATCGTTTATATGGATTTATTAGGCATCCGCGACTGACAAGAGTTTAGAAACGATCACGACTTCAACAGCAGAACCCAAAGCTATAATAAGCAAACCCGTCTCGATTCCCTCGACCTTCCCGAAACCCCTTTTCTCCGAATCATTGACTACTGAAATGTCCACGCACACTGAAAGCTCAATAATGCACGATACTAAAACCTTGACGCTAGAACGCAGCACGCCCGTATGCGACATAGAAATGCCCAAAAAGGTAACGAAACCCGACGAAGGCACTGCCGAAGGCATTGAAACTTCCTCAATTACAAAGCAGCAATCTTTAGATTTCTTCGTCAAGAAAATGAAGGAGGTCGAAGAAATACCCAAACCGAAAGAAGCTGCTGCTTTGCCTGCGCCTATTAAGCAAGAAATCTATACCAAGTTTGAGGACGCCACGAAAATCGAAGCTCCTAAGAAAGTAGAACAGACCGAAAAGTACACCGCTTTTAATCAATCACAAACATCGCAATCGTACGAAGAATTCAATTTGCAACCGGAACCTCCGGCGGAAATCTGCTACCCGGAATCGAAACCTGAACCGCAACCGATAATCCCCGCTCTCGAGGTCCAACAAAAAACTCAAATGTTCGAGAAGAAATCAGAACACTTTGAAAGCTCACAAATGTCCAAATCGGAATCATCTCAATCACACCAAACCTGGACATCGGAAAGACCTGCTTCCGCAGTTTCATCCCACACTCTGGACAGGCAAACCATCATAAGACCTACATCAGCTATGTCTTCGTCCAGCGGCTTAGAACCAAGTGCTGAAGGTCTAGCAATGGAGAAAACTTGGGCTCACAAACACACCGAGTGCAATGTGCAAAAATCTTGGCCTCCAACTCAGAAGGAAGCGCAGAAAATTGCTCCAACCTGGTCAGCTCAGTCCACACTCGAAAGAAAATGGGCTCCAGAAACGCAGGTCTCTGAGAGTAGCTACTACAAAGAAACAAATGTTTCTTCAGAAATTACACCACAAGCAACCGGAAGCTTTTACAAGGAAACAATAACAGAAACATTGCCACAAGTATCAAGCAGTTTTTACAAAGACTCTAAAGTAACCTCAGAAACAACACCACAAATCTCTAGTAGCTTTTACAAAGAATCCAAGGTAACTTCAGAAATAACACCACAGGTTTCCAGTAGCTTTTACAAAGAATCTAAAGTTGTGTCGGAACCAACACCACAGGTTTCAAGCAGCTTTTACAAAGAAACTAAAATGACTTCAGAGACAGCTCCGCAAGTCTCAAGTAGTTTTTATAAAGAATCTAAAGTTACATCCGCAACGGAATCTAAAATTACATCAGAATCAACACCACAATCGAGCAGCTTTTACAAAGAGTCTAAAGTAGTTTCAGAACCAACACCGCAAGTCTCTAGTAGCTTTTACTCAAAAGTTACTTCAGAATCGACGCCACAAGTCTCGAGCAGTTATTACAAAGAGTCTAAAGTGACTACAGAAAGTACACCGCAAGTTACAGGTAGTTACTATAAGGAAACAAAGATGACTTCTGAAACTACGCCTCAGGTGCCGCATTACATTGCGCAAGTGTCGCACACTTCTAATGTTAATGAATTCAGCAGTCAGCAAAGCAGTTACGAAATGAAGTCTGAAATGAAATCTTCGAGCAAACATGAAATGATTAGCGAAGAACGTAACGCAAAACCATCAGAAATAATTAAGTCTTGGCCGCCGAAGGGTAAAGAACCAGAGGAGGTTCCTTATAAACCTGTTGTTATTGAAAGTTTGCCGATAAGACCAGTTTCTGTGCAAGATATAACCGATGAGATCTATTTGGAGCCCGGCACACCACCGGAGATTGTTTACGCTCAGCCGCCTGTATTGGAGAGGAGGATTTCGCATGTAGAAACCATTGAGCAGAGCTTAGAAAAGACTTTGGATAGAGTTCCCAGTCGAGTTTTACCTGGTGCTATCCGCACTATACCGCCTCCTTTACCTCCGAAGCAAGAGCAACCTATTGCTCCACCAATTCCGGCGAAGACCATGAAACCTATGAAGGTTGTTGAATCGAAACCTTTCGAGAAATTCCCCGATTTGGAGCCGTTCCCTTACAAACCGGACCCAGATCAACCCAGGCAACAAAGGGTTGGTCCACCTCCGACACCTTCCAAATTCATCAAAGGAAGATTCGCCGATAGCGATTACGAGAGCGACTTCGAAGCGATACGAATTCCCTCGAAATGGAAACCTTACGCGAGCGACAACGACGAGCCCAGCTTCAGGCACGTCAGGGCTCCGAAAACTAGCACACTGCCGAGATCTCGTTCCATCGAAAAGGAGGCAATTCCTCCATCCAGATTCGAACAACCACCTCCGGTGTCCGGTTTACCGAGACCGACGATTAACTTCGAGGCGTGCAAAAAGATGCTACGCAAAGAGACGGAGATGAAGAAGTTCACGAAGAAACCTGCTTCTCCTCCGATCATGATCAAACCTGGCTCTCCACCGATCTTCGACGTGGCCGAACCGAAGTCACCGAAGACGAAGCAAAAGATCGTCATCGATGGTTACATGGCTGACACCGACGAACCGTTCATCATGCAACAAAAGAAATTGTTAAAGAGCGAGGAGAAGCATCAGCAGCAGCTGCAACAGCAGACGTACCAGTGTCAAACTTCCCTTCAACAACAATCCACCCAATCCAAATTTTCACACCACAAGAAACATAGTTCCACGACGAGTGCTTCATCGAAGAAGGTTCGAAACTTATATGTTGTGTGTGCGTTTTTGTTTTTTCTGATCTTTTCGATTTGCAACTTTCAGCATGCCATAAAATTAATATATCTTTTGTAGCCCGATTTACACACTTGTGTTATTTGTTATATGTTTTGCTTCAGCACTTGAAGACTAATCTGAATTTGCTTTTTGATCATATATTTTCATAAAAGCTAATACTATTTTTGATGTTGATTGTAGAAACTGGTTTCCACTCCGATCATAACTAGCGTTTCAACCACTGAAAAACTGGAGCCTTTCCCATTCAAACCGGAACCAGCGACAGCACCTAAGGTGAAGTTACCGCCACCTCCGAGCCCTTCGAGGTTCGTCAAGGGTGAATTCAGGGAAAGCGATTACGAGAGCGACTACGAAAGTAGACTCTCAGCCGCGTGGAAGACCGACAAACAGTTCAGATCCGTTCGTCCGGTTTTAACACCGACCGGAAGACAGTCTCAAACGAAAGAGCGAACTCCAACACCGCCCATGCAATTCGACCATCCGGAAAGGGTTTCGATCCCTTCCAGACCCAAATTCGAACCCATCGAAAAACCTGTGAAGACCGTCAAACTGGATCAGATCATCAAGCCTGTACCTAAACCAACTCCGATCTTCAAACCGAAACCGATTATGCAGCAACCTCCGGTCATGGACATAATCATCGCAACACCAGCAGCGCCGGAGAAGGTTATGCTCTTGCAACCTGGTACTCCGCCGGAGATCGTCTTTGCTCCGGGACCGAAGAAGACGCAGTATTATAGAGCGACGACGAGCGCTCCTTACCACAACGCCGTCCAAACGGAAACATCGAACGTGATGCACTTCAACGAATCTACAGAGCAATGTCAGAGAACTATGAGCGTTCAGCAGACTACAAAAGTGATCAAATTTGGAGGAAACCAGAAGCAGACTAGCACTACCCAGGAAGTATTAGAGCCGTTCCCGTTCAAGGTGGAACCGGAGAGATCGAGGAGAGGAAGCGCTCCGCCGCCTCCGAAGCCGAAGAAGTTCGTGCCTGGGGAATTCCGTGAGAGCGATTACGAGAGCGAAGTGGAGAACACCAGGATCAAATCGAGATGGGGAAGCAGCGAAGAACCGCATTACAAGAAAGTCAGGGCTCCGGCAGCTGTGAGATCATCCAGCGTTCCAGCCTCTAGGGAGCAGCAAGTCGTTACTCCGATGGAGTTCGATACGCAACCACCGTACATCTCTCAATCCAATCAAATTGTTAAGAAGAATTACGACTCGACGATGACCAAGCAAACCGCTTCCAAAATCGCCTCACAATACATGGACAACATGACGCACACTTTCAAGTCGAAGGCCCATCAATTCGCCAGCGACATCATGGACGACGTGAACAAGAAGTCAACGCAGAAACCAATCCTGAAGACGAAAGACGAATCCGATGCTCAAGTCTACAGGGAGGAAACGCGCGCATCTCAATACGGTAAGAATTAATACATTACTAATAAATATAATGATGTATAAAAAGAATGAAAAATATATTTAAAAATAACTTTCCAGAAATACTTTTACGAATCACAAAATATCATAAATATAACTCATAATTGGTATATATTTAAAACAATCACATTTAATATTTTTATTTTGAAAATTGAACTAAATGATAACTTTAGAAATACTAAAATTGGGAATTAATAACAATAATTAATGGGTATAACTGAAATCAGGTACTAAACACGTGGATCCAGACACTGGTCTCATCTATTTCAAATACGATTTCGGCTACGAATTCGGCATCCTTTTGCCAGGCGAGAGCAAAAATGGTGAGATTCCGTTCCCCAAGAAGACGATTATCCAACCGCCGCAGAGGTCTCAATCCATTGAAATGCCGGTGCACCACGAGACTAGTACCGCTCCGAAGAAGTTCGTTGCCCCGTCGACTAACAAGAACGTGAAATGGGAACCGACCTCTGAGAGCGAAATGTCCGAGTACGAGCCGGACGGCAGGAGGAGACCCAAATGGGATCAATCCTCCTGCAGCCCGACCTCGATCTCGCCTAGTCTTCCGAGCACCTCGCCCGCTTTTAATAACTACGGTTCAGGTACTTAACAAATCAATTAACAACATCTCAATCCGTGATTTGCTGTAAATCGGATTTTGTCGTTTAGGTTTCAAGGATACAGAGACGCCTCCGAGTTGTCCAAGCACGCCGGGATTCCCACAGAATGCGCAGATCAAAAGAGCTCCCGTCTTCATCACTGTAATTTCTCAATATTTAGTATTTTTAATAACATTAAGATTAACATTGCGATTTGATCTTCAGCCCTTGAGGGATATCGCAGTGGTCAGCGGACAAACGGCTAGGTTCGAGTGCATTGTTCAATCGGAGCCTTCGCCGAACGTGCTTTGGTCCAAGAACGGTCGCATCATCGAGAACTCCAACGACCATTCGATCTTCTTCAGGAACGGCGTTTGCCGTCTGACAATACCAAAAACTTATCCAGGTACGGCGATTTGAGAAAACCATCAAAGTAATTGAAAATAATATTGTTAATACTTTTGCAGAGGACGCTGGAACGTACACTTGCACCGCGACGAACCAGGTCGGAGCGATCAACACGACTGCAACTCTTCAAGTGCCAGGTGAGAGAAGGTCTTCATACATTAAATGAGCGAATCAAACGTAAACTTGGTGAAGGTTTTTTTTTTCTTCGGAAAACGTTAGCTTTTTGTACTTTATATAATATATAATTATGTAGCATTTGTGAAGTAAACATTAATAATATTGTATGTATTGTGTAATCCCCTCCAAAAGTACGTACACCGCAAAACCCCACAGATTTCGATTAATCAGACACTCCCAAACCCATCCCACTGCCAAAGCTCGCGTGTAAATATGTAATCGACAAAAAAAAAATACAAGTAACAAATACGAAGTAATTATTAACAGTTTCATTTTGTGTGTTCCTTAGCTCTATTTATATACATGATTATTTTTATTTATGATTATTACCTGTTACTATTTATTTATTCTGATTGTTATTTTAATTTATTAAAGCCTGATTGAGCGCAAATGGTGTTGTTTATTGATTGATTATTTTGGGTACTTGGGTTCTTTCTCTCACTCTCTCTCTCTCTCTATTTAATCCCTAATCCCAATTTAATCCTAATTCAATGTAAAAGTACAAATAAATAAATAACTCAGTAAAACTAGGTTTCGGAGTATTACTTAGATTAGTTCGCTTATTGTAGACATCTTCTAGTTTAGACAGAAAAGTAAGTAAAAACTTTATATTGTTCTTTGTAAACGAGTCGAGCAAACTAATTTATGATTGTGTATATTCTATTTTCGCAAATAACGTAACTCGTCGCTTATGTATGTATATAATATGATATTTATACTCGTACGCATAATTTACACTTTGGCTCGAGTTATTTATCCTTCCGCCAAATCGGGGGAGACAAAACAAACGTTAACACTCATCAATTTCAGCTGCGAATCAATCGAACGTAAAATGTGTTATTTTCGACTATTGCTCAACTATTGCTTCTTTTTTTCCTTCTTTACGTCTGTAAATAATATAATTGATTTGAGATGTGTCCGTCCTTTCGTGAGGTGACGTTAAATTTAGGTTTTTTGGCATAATCTGGTGTTGCCTCACCGGTGTGTATGTGCGTTCGAAATAAAATAAGAATAAAGGTGAATCACACGCACGCAAAATAGGTATCTCGTCCGATGTGGAAGAGGGGAATAAATTATCTCGCTCTGGAATACCTTGAATATGACGATTTTTTTGAGTTCCGAATCTTTCTAGAGCTTCCAGAATAAATATGAAATTAGTTTTTGATCTAATTCTATGAATAACTTTACGTCAAGATTTTCAATATATTTCTGTGATTAATACAAAAATAAGTAGTATATCTTATACAAATAATTGTACATTACTTTTTTATAATTTTATAGCACATTTTCGACATTGCAAATGAATTAAAGATTATAATTTTAGCATATTCATACATTAAACTGTCCTTATTACATCTTGATATATGTAATGAAATATTAAGATATATTTTTACTTACAAATTTTACTATGAATTGTGCAAAAACTGCATCCACTACAATTAATTTTTCATTCTTTCAACTTTGCAAAAACTGCAGCTAGTATCATTATGTAATTATACTCATATTAAACCCTAAATAATTGGCTTTCATATATATTTAAACATTATTCAATGGCTTTAACTTTTTGTGCTACAGCATCAAATGTATAGACACTGCTTTTCGTTCTTTATTGTGTTTATTTGAAGTTTCAATTGAGTAAAGAATTCCTGTTTCAAAGTTTTCCATTATTTACTAAATAGCGAAATAATTTTATTTATTAATGAATTTATATTAATTAGCTATTTCATAATATTATCTTGAATGAAATTGATTGAAGTTAAAGAGAAAATGATGAAATTTTCAATAGAATTTCGTTTATGTCTTAGTATAAACACTTTTCACGAAATTTAAACAAATAAAAGTAAACATAAATAAACTATAGAATTCTATCGCATTCGATCGTAAAACCGAAGAATTCCCAAAATGCAAAAAGAACGTGTAATTATTTTTTTTATTTCGCATTGCGCGCGACTGCGAATATATTGGATGGAATCCAAACTAAATCTCCCAATAGTTGTTTATCCCACTAAATTTAGACAAAACATTTCATTTCTATATTTGTCCTGTTTTGATGGCACCAACGAAGTTTACTCATTGCGGTGAACGGTGCAGAAGTGCACTTGCATTTGAGTGAAAAAGGCTTTCTAAACTTTCCAGGTTTGAACATTTCCCAGGCGATTTGACCTCCGTCAAAGTGTGCATCAAGGTGTTGCTGGTAACGCCCCAACATTCATCCTTCATGCACGCAACGAGCAATTACTTAATGAATGCATCTCAGAAGAGGTGCAGGAAAGAAAGAAATGGGGTAATACGAGGTGAACCTATAAATGGACGTGGGAAACTGGAAACGTATGCACATTGTAATGTAGTGAGAGGAAATCGTATCGGCTAATGAAATTGTGAATTCAATATTAGAACGGCAGAACTATTTTCGAATCACGCACAGCCTCCACAAAATAAACAGATTTCTCGGAACGAAAATATTTTTCTTCTTAGAAAAAAAATTGAAAATTGTACCAACAATTCAATTTTTTCTGTAACAATCCAGACTTCTTCAGGCTCCGTTCAGGAGGAGAGCCTGCATGCAATTCGTCGCTATAAATATTATATTAAAAATTTTCACCTTTTTCTCTCTCTCTCTCCACTCCGCTTCTTTTCCCTGACTCATCTTTGGCTCTCCTCTCTCTAAATATACAGCGCTCCACATATGCCAATCTGCCGAGAACAAGAACTATACAATTTCAAAAATAAAAATGTTTCATCGCTAGAAATGCATAGTTTTCCATTAAGACAAAAAAAAACAATAGAAATTTCTATTTCTACCTTTTTTTTATTACACTTACATAGAACATTTATCGTATAATCTTTGTTTTATTCCGATTTTATGATGTTGTTCTTGTAACGTTTGGTCGTAATATGGTTTTGGCTGCTCTCTCTATTTTTGGATCGCACTTATTTTCATTAGTTTCCAAGCTACACGTCTCATCCGAAAATCGAGTATGACTTGATTTATCATTCGGCCAATGTAAATCATGCACATACAAACAATTTTTTTTGTATCAGACTCTCTCTCCTTCGTTATTTTACTAGATGAGAAAAACATTCCATGAGATTTATTTACACGATCTAGAATGTTTCTCCGAAATTATTTTAGAATCCAGTTTCAGTTTTCATGAGATTATTCATATTTACATTTATCTATAGCAGCCTTTGAGTAATACACTGAAATACGTAGACATAATGCTTTTTGAATCATCAAAAGTTTCAACACTTTATTTGTCAGCAAAATGACTACAATCTCGAAACAGCAACAATTTATGGAATTGTTATTCCTTAAAGTGTCTACTGTAACAATTCTTAATTTCCGCATTCATATTACTGATTAACTATAGTTAACTAAGTTTTGTTAAATTTGATTATAAATATCCTAATAGTTTCAGCTTTAGTTTCAATTTATTTCATAGTTACTACAATGTATTAGTTTTATTTGTTATTCATATTTATTTATATAGATATATTCGAATAATAGTGAAGAAAGGTGAAGGTGATTTAATTACTAGGAAACTGTAAGTGTTGTATTCTCTGTAATTTAAAATTTGCATATTGAGGCTAATGTCTGCTTATTGTGGTAATATTGGTGTTGAGAACAATGGTTTATCTGCATGAGAGAGGAAAGCTTTCTTTTTGGTGGTGTATTAATCTATATGTACGTTTGCAATTAGTAGTAGTTGTAGTAGTAGTGTTAGTGTGTGTGTTGTAATTAATACTGTGTGTTTCTGTTTGTCTGTCCGCTATGTCTGCAGGAGTTCCTTCGCACATGTACGGTACTTATAGGCAGATGAGCATAGGTCGTAGATCCGTAACACCTGATCTGCCGCCGTACGAAAGACCTAGTTCACCGGTGCAAAGCTACACCAGCTACGACGGTAAGTTGAACGGAGGCCACTCGGGGATGTACTACTAACTACCGCAAAAGTGTGCAGTGTGCGGCAAAAGAACTGTTTAGGATATGAAATATGCGAGAAATAAAGACGGAACAGAGGAAGAAAAGAGTGTACATGTGTATTTATTTATTTGATCCGTTGTCTTCGTTGCTGATGTTCTTGTTGTTAGTGGTTGTTATTGTTGTTGTTTGTTGTTGGTATTTGTTGTTGCGTTCTGGAATGATGGTTGACGAGGATGATTACGAATGCTGAAAGAAGTTTGAAACTTGAGTAATTGGGGAGTATGAGTCAATGCGAGAGAGAGATATACGAAGAGGAGCAAAGAGCGAGAGCAGCGGTCGGTTCGTGAGTTTTGTTTCGGCGACGGTATCATATGTACCAGTGGGGTACCAAAAATAGACCACCATCCGTCGGCGTTCGTCGGTTTCGATCCCTCCTCCTGCAGCTGGTGCACTCTCAGCAGGAGAGCTCATTCTTCGCTCGCAATTCGCAAACGACCGACGTCTTGGTATTAGTTTCGGGGATGATGACTTGACTTCTGCTAACTAAAGCCGTGGAAGGCAGTGTGAAGTTAAACGAATCAAACAAAATATAGAGTTTTATATACAAAGAGAATAGAAGCGTCGTGAAAAGACTAGTCATTAGTATTTTAAATAATAATTTTTTTTTTTGAAAAAAAAAAACCGTGTTGTGCTTTTTGAGTAATCATTATTTTTTCTCCAAAACCCTGTGTGCATTGTAATACGCCCCAATTTTTCGCGCAATCGAATTTTACCTACAATCTTCTTTTCTCTCTCTCCTCCTAATTCTTAATTTCGATCTGTGAGATTTTTGTGGTGACAATATGAATCGTCAGCAGCAGCAAATTTCGCAGACCCAGCAGCAGAGTCAGATGACTCAGCAGAGTCAGCAGACTCAGATGAGCCAAATGTCCCAGCAGAGGGTCCGCACCGAACAGCACGTTACCAGACAAGTCACCAGCCATCAAACAGGTTAGGCTCAGCAAACAACCAAAAAAAAAATAGAAAGAAAACATCCCCCCCTCAAACAATAATTTCGAAAATCAGAGCTTTCACCCTCATCGCATGCAAAATAAAACCAGTTACATAATCCACGGATCAAATAGGAGACAGCTTTCGCATTGCCTCATGCTCCGATAGCAAAGCTTCTCAAAATAGCTTCTCGCTCGCCATCAGATGCCAGAATGTTACAATAATCTTCGGTGGGCGGCGCTGCGCAAAAAAAAAACACTCTTCTCATTCTCTTCTCTCTATCACAAATTCTCTCGATCTTTTCACTATGCAAGTTTCGCTCCTAACAGTAGTACTTAATTTTGGATTTGTGTTTTTCTTCTCTGCATGGTATAATAACACACCCTGATTTGGAGATGCTTTGAGAAGCTGCAGACCGAGCGAATCTTGCCATATAAAATTCGGATCTAAATCCGTGCGGTCGCGTATAAATAGGTTGCCGTACAAGTGTAGCGTTTCACGCTCGAGAACCGATCCGAGAACCGCTGCGATCTGGTGCATATCGCTTTTGTATTTACTGTTCTTTTCTGCACTCGAAAAATTAATTTAAAAGCGAGCAACATTCGTCTAGCGCAGAAGAAACTGTGCCAACGACATCAAAATTGTTGACACTTTTCTGCGCTAGAAGCAATTAAAAAACAGAAGAAATCTTAACACATATAAATGTTCTTTGCTGAAAAATCGTAGCACAAAAGAATCTATATTAAATAAAAAAAAAACGTGCAAATTTCAATTCATTTCTGCAGGTAACAATTAAAGCATAGCAGAATTCATACCACATCAAAAATATGTGTCTTTTCTGCTCTTAAAAAGTGTAAATAGTTTTCGCAAAATATGCGCAAATCCTATATATTTTCTGTACACAAAAGCGCATTTCTTTTTATTGTTTGTCTATTAAATTAAAAAATGTAAGACAAAAATTGTAACATGTAAGAAATAATATCAACAATATCAAAAAAAAAAAGCGAAAATTTCAATTTATTTATTGTTATTTATTTTGGCACACAAAAATCACAACGAAAAACAACCCGTATAAAATTCATAAAAGAATCTGTGCCACATATCTAAATTTAACCCTCCTCCGATTGAGTAAAGAAAAAAAAAATATGTAGGATCAACCCCGAAAGGAGAAAACACATGTGGGAACATTCTTACCTCCAACAAAGATTTCTTCTTCATTCAAACACCAAATACGTTCTAATTTTAGCCCTGCTCAATGTTTACGTTTTTTTTTTCTACTTCCACTTTAGATTTGTTTTCTCGAATAACTAACTGATTGCATTTACCGTTTAATTTCATTTTTTTTTTGTTATGTAACGAAGTGTTATTAATTATGAGTAAGTTTGCTGACGGCAGACTCGGCTAGTTCGTTTATTAGTCAGACTTTACGCTATTTTTTTCTGCCAAGATAAAAATAGAGCCCTTTGTCATTGTGTTTATTAAATAACGTGCAAGGTTGACAGCGGATGTAGTAAGAACGCCGAGAAGATTTCCCAAAAAATGAAGTTCAATAACAATATTATTGTTGGACGCGACAAATTATTATAAGAACTAAACTTCTAAATTTAGTTACATTTCAAAACTTTTTTGTTATAGTTCAAAGTTCATAAAACTTAAGCAATCATTATATTAATTAATTTTTTCATACATTTTTAGTTTATTTCCAATAGTTAGTTAAAAGTTACTCTATTATTAATAAAACAAATATGTAGTATAATACACTATAAAACTATAGTTATTTCCAATTACTGTTAACATTTATGATAGATTTGCTTATTAATAAACATAGATTAACTAAACTATAAAATTAAAAAAAAATAGTTATTCGAAATAACCCATTTCTTTGCCAAATCTGTAATCGTTCGAAATTACGATATTTTTAAGTAAGCATAAATCCATTGCCAGACACGAGAATTACAGTGCAAATATTATTACGTGTTCACGAATAAACAGAATTAATTTATTTACTACAATAATTTAAAATTAAACAATTTTAGTTACTTAATTCTGAATTAGTTTATATATAAGTAAAGAGATTTGCTCATTCTGAACATTCGTTTGCACTTAGTTAAATCAACGTGAAGAATGTTTTTTTTTTTTAAATGAATTGGGTGTGTAAATATGTTCGCGTCCAGATTTGTAACTTATTGCAAGAAGTTTCATGCTGAGAGCGTGGTTATCGTTGGACGCGAATATAAAGAACACAGATTTTGGAAGAATCTGTGCCACGTCTAAATATAAACTCTCCAGCGTCGAAAGAGGGAAGAAAGAAAAAAACAAACAAAAAACATCTCTAAATTTGTACCTCCACATTACTTTTTTTTTCTTTTGAAAATCAAGTTTAAGTAATTACTGTCTTAAAACTAATTAGATAACTAAATAACAATTAAATATATGTGGAAATCAACATAATTAAAATTAAAGAATAACAAGCACCTGAAGAATGATCAGTAAATGTTTATATAATTTAGATCTATAGATTGTACTGAATTTGTGCACCAAGCCAAAATGTTTTTTTTTTTCATTCTAAATTAATGCTTTAAAATTTGGTTATAGAATGTTGTCATAAATTTTTGAGAAGTTGAAACTTGGTGTACGATAAAATGGATCGAGTGCAGAAAGTGTTGGTGTGATGAAAAGAATAATAAAAAGAAATGAGTAAAATAAAACAGGAATACGCGAAGATATTTTGGGCGTTTTTGGCTCGGATCCCAGAAGCGCTTGGACACGAACCGGCATTTCTCGCATCCCTCTCCTCTTCTACTCGGCATTATTTAATGGACTATTCATTGATTTAAATTTACCAAGGGTAACTTTCCATCTCTAATAATAATCGACGACTATTGCAATGATTAATTCTATATAGATTTGGACTTGCATGTGATGACAATGATTCACTTTCTGACAAAAAAAATAAACTATTTGTTAGAATGCAAAGTCAATTCAATACTTTTATTGATGATGTGATTGATATGTAATCATAATTTTTAAGGATCTGTGAATGAGTATTCAAAAATATATGGTTTAGATTTATATGACTCAATGCTCTAAATTTGCTTCAGTTAATAATAACGTTATAGCTAATAGTTGTTTATGAAGGTTTACTAAGTTTAAAAATAACATTAGGCGTAATGTATTAGTATAGAAGAAAAAGTGCAAGTATTTTTTCTATAATCAACATTTTGATTATTATCCAAAGACCTTATAATTTTCGTAAGTGAAAATAAATGAAATGATTGGTTGATTTCAATTTAATTTGAGAAATTATCAGATTTCTATTTTTAAATATTATTAGTTATTTTCATTCTGAACATCCGGTGGGTTATTTTTATTTTGGCAAATTGTTTCTTCGCATATTTTGGGTACCGATTGTTGATGTGAAATTAATATTTTCTTTAAGATTACTTTTAATTTTTTTACAAAATTATGGCTATAATATTTCCGGTCCACTTTTGGCAAATTAGTCATAGAAGGTGTATTCACGTATTTAGAGATAATTGGTCGAAAGTAATTTTACATAAGGGTCTTTTTCTTTTGCGGTGCGTCGCGACGCCGCTCTCGCTTGTTCGAGTCGAAGCGGACGCCCATTGGCCAGAGCAAAGATAGTTGCTCCAAAAATGGACGCCTGAAACAGGATAGCTAGTCGATAAAAATAGACTGGCTCTGGCTTGCTTTTGCTTTGCTTGCGCTTGGACGTTGAGCGAAAGATTGGATTGGCGAAGAATACCACCTACGTGCGAATCCTTTGTTGTTGTTGATGATGATTTTTAGGAAGAATGATGTTATGTTATGCTAAATGGATGGTCTTTTTTTTGTTTCGAATGATTTTGCAGTGCACGGTGGACAGATCCAGCAGACTGGAGGAGTTCAACAGCAGATCACCGGGTTCGGACCGAATGCGGCACCGCCCGTCTTCGAGAAGATCTTCAGCAATGCGCGCTTCGCGCAAGGTGGAAACGCGTGCTTCGATGGACGCGTCACCGGAAAACCCCAGCCCACCGTGACCTGGACCCGCAAGGGAGCTCCGCTCGTCGAGTCCAACAAATTCCGGTTGTCCTACAACAGCCAGACCGGAGAGATCACCCTGCAGATCAACCAGATCGGACCAGGAGATGAGGGAGAATACGTCTGCACAGCTAGAAACCAATACGGAGAAGCCATCTGCTCCGTATACATCTCACCAGAAGGAATGCAGATGCCACCAATGCAACAACAACAGGGTTTCCACAAGACCGTTCAGCAGTCGACAACATCGTCGTCCTCCTACTCGAACGGTCACATGGTCGAAGAGTTCAAGATCGACACGTTCGAGTACAGAATCTTGCGCGAGGTCTCCTACAGGGAGTCCATAACGCGCCGCACATCTAGCGAAAAGGACGTGCAAATGTCGACGGTTGTCGAGAGATCTTTAGGGCCACCAGCACCGCCGCAAATCTCCCAGAAACCTCGCAACTCCAAGTTGCTTGAGGGCTCCGATGCTGTGTTCTCCGCAAAGGTCTCCGCCAATCCAAGGCCGCGCCTTTCCTGGTTCAAGAACGGCCAGAGAATCACCGAAACTCAAAAGTACGAAACGACGTTCTCGAACAACCAAGCAACCCTTCGCGTGAAGCAGGCGCAAGCCCAAGATTCCGGCCACTACACTCTGTTGGCCGAGAATCCTCAAGGATGCGTCGTGTCGTCTGCATATTTGGCCATCGAACCGGTCACTACGCAGGAGGGTTTGATCCACGAATCCACCTTTAAGTCGCAACACGTCGAGGAAGTCGACCAAACCGATTCAACGAAAACGCTCGCCCCGAATTTCGTGCGCGTCTGCGGAGATCGCGACGTGACCGAGGGTAAGATGACCCGTTTCGACTGCAGGGTCACAGGTCGTCCGTATCCCGAGGTGACCTGGTTCATCAACGGTCGCCAGGTCACGGACGATCACACCCACAAGATCCTGGTGAACGAGTCCGGAAATCATGCACTCATGATCACCAATGTCGGACGCAACGACTCTGGCGTCGTGACCTGCGTCGCCCGCAACAAGACAGGCGAAATCTCCTTCCAATGCAATCTGAATGTGATCGAGAAGGAGCAGGTCGTCGCCCCAAAGTTCGTCGAACGCTTCACTACCGTCAACGTCAAGGAGGGAGAACCCGTGGTCCTTAACGCCCGGGCCGTGGGCACTCCCATCCCCCGCATCTCCTGGCAGAAGGACGGCGTTCCACTTGCGAACAGCCCCGATGTTCGCATCGCCATCGACGGTGGAGCCTCCACTTTAGATATTCCGCGAGCCAAGGCGTCGGATGCTGCATGGTACCAATGCACAGCGCAAAATGTAGCCGGCTCCACCGCAACGAGGGCTCGTCTCTTCGTCGAAACACCACAAGGACCGACGCCCGAGCCCAGGCGCCTCCATCTGCCAAGACCCACCAAAGTCATCGAACCTGAGTAAGTCATTCATAAATATAACAAGAAATTTGGATTCATATTCATCAACATCTTTTTCTTTTCTTATTGCAGACCCGCTCCAGGCCCTGAAGTTATCTACCTTCGCCACGTCGAGCCTTCCCGTCCCTTCGCCCCGGCATCTGAGGAGGACCGCGTTTACCCACCTCCTCAATTCATTATTCCCTTGAGGGATGCAATTCAAGTGGAAGGTGGCAAGGTGCACTTCGAGGCACGCATCGAACCCGTCGGCGATCCCACCATGCGCGTCGAATGGTTCCTCAATGGAAAACCTCTTGCTGCCAGTAAGATATAATATGCATGTACACCACTCTTCCATATTTAACTATATCTTAACGTTCAAGGTTCCCGTGCGACTTATGTGTTCCGTTTCGGATACATCGCTTTGGATCTGCTGAGCATCATCATGCACGACAGTGGAGAATACGTTTGCCGCGTGACCACTGCAACCGGCACCTGCGAATCCCGTGCCACTCTCAGCATTCAATCTAAACAAGCAATCGAACGCACCAGCCAACATCCTGATAGCTTACAGTACATCCAGCAACTCGAGGATTACTCCAGATACCAGAGGCAGGACAGTCTCGAAGAAAAGTCCGCGCAAAAACCTCACTTCATCCGTCCACTCCAAGATTTAGGTGATCTGCAGGAGGGCCGCAACGCCCACTTCGAAGCGCAGCTCACCCCTGTCAGTGATCCAACTATGAAAGTGGAGTGGTACAAAGATGGCAGACCCATTACAGCCAGCTCACGGATTACGGCGATCTTCAACTTCGGTTACGTCTCCCTAAACATTATGCACCTACGTGCCGAAGATGCAGGATCGTACACGGTCCGTGCCGTTAATCATCTCGGAGAAGCTATCAGCACCTCAACCATCCGCGTGCTCTCGCGTTCAACAGTCACCGGAGACCTGGGTATTCCAGAACAGCAGAGGTACATCGAAAAGGTCGAAGAACTCGAAGCCTACCAACAGCACCAGCACCAAAAGTACGTGCAGGAAACACCGGAATGCATGCAAGCGCCCGAATTCAAAACGCCGATCAAAGACCAGCAGGGCGTCCGCGAGGGCGGGTTCGCCCACTTCGAAGCCCGTTTGGAACCAGTCGGAGATTCAACTCTCCGCGTTGAATGGTTGAAAGACGGACGCCCCGTCGAAGCCAGCTCCAGAATCACGAGCTTCTTCAACTTCGGTTACGTCGCCCTCACCATCAAGGATGTGACCGTACGCGATGTAGGCAATTACACTTGCCGCGCCTACAACGCCATGGGCGAGGCTCACACCAAAGCCCAACTAAGTGTCATCAGCAAGAAAGATATTCTCGTCGATTCGCAGCATCCAGGTGGTTTGGAGAAGATCCAATACCTGGAAGATTCCAGCCGTTACCAGCGTAGCGACAAGGAAGAGATTACCGTCACCCAGAAGCCCAGATTCATGGGTCCACTCAAGGGTACCAACAAGATCGTCGACGGACAACGCGCCCACTTTGAAGCCAGAGTTGAACCGCAGAGCGATCTCTCTATGAAAATCGAATGGTACTTTAACGGAAAGCCCATCCAAAGTGCTAACCGCATTCAAACTTACCACGATTTTGGATACGTATCCCTAGACATCATGAGCGTCCGCGAAGAAGACGCGGGCACTTACACCGTAGTCGCCAGAAACGCACTTGGCGAAGCCCAATTGTCCGCCAGCATGGTCGTTGAGAGTATGTTTGATAATATATAATTTTATAATAGAAATCTAATTGATAATATTAAATTGCAGCCCGCTCCAGCATCGATACCAGAAGCATGCACCGTGGTGCCTATGAAAAAACTCAACATCTTGAAGAGTCCAAATTTATTGAACCTCAATATCAAATCGAAGAGATTTCAAAATCCAAGCCCATCTTCGTACAGCCATTGTCCGACCCAAGACCGGTAACTGAAGGCCGCAACATCCATCTGGAGTGCCGTCTGGAACCGATGGGAGACCCAACCATGAGAGTTGAATGGTTCTGCAACGGAAAGTCCATCACCGTTGGTTCAAGATTCAGAACCTACAACGATTTCGGTTTCGTTGCTTTGGACATTGTCCAAGCCAACGCTTCCGATTCCGGAGAGTACACTGTAAGAGCCACCAACCACTTGGGCTCTGCTCACACCTCCGCCTGTGTCCGCGTCGTCGGTAGATCCGACATCATCACTGAAACCCAGCACGAACAATCTTTGGAGCAGATCCAAATGCTCGAAGACCGCAGCCGTAAGCAGGTCACCGAAGAGGTCACCGTCTTCCAAGCACCGCAATTCACCAGACCATTGCATAATATCGAGACTGTCGAAGGTACCAACGTTCATATGGAATGCAGATTGCAACCAGTAGGAGACCCAACGATGAAGGTCGATTGGTTCTGCAACGGACGTCCTATTAAGGTTGGACATAGATTCCGTCCAGCCTACGACTTCGATTACGTCGCTTTGGATTTGTTGAGCGTTTACCCAGTAGACTCTGGCGTATACACTTGCCAAGCCAGAAACCAACTCGGCGAAGCTGTTACTTCTTGCTCCGTCAAAGTAATCGCCAAGAAGGATCTGATGTTGGAATCTCAACATCCATCCGGATTGGAGAAGATTCAATATCTGGAAGATTCGTCCCGCTACAAGCGCACGGAATATATGGACGAAATTATCAACATCAAGCCGAAATTCATCACCAAACCGAAGAGCGTCGATGGAATGCTCGAAGGACAGCATTGCCACTTTGAATGCAAGATCGAGCCAGTCACCGATTCCAACTTGAAGGTTGAATGGTTCAAGAACGGTCGTCCAATCACCATCGGACATAGGTTCCGTCCCATCCACGATTTCGGTTACGTTGCCCTCGACATCGTCGATTTAATCGCCGAAGATTCTGGCACCTATACCTGCCGCGCCGTCAACTTGGTAGGAGTTGACGAGACTTCTTGCACACTCTCGTGCCGCGGTACCAAGCAAATCGTTACGCAAACCCAGAACCAACAAGGTTTGCAACAGATCCAACACCTGGAGGATCGCTCCAGATACCAGCGCTCCGAACAAATTGAGGAGACGACAACTCAGGCCCCAACTTTCACCACCTCTTTGAAGAATGTTGAAATCAAGGAAGGACAAAGGGCTCACTTTGAATGTCGTCTGATTCCGGTGTCCGATGCGACCATGAAGGTCGAATGGTTCCACAACAATCAACCGGTTAAATCCGGCTCCAGGTTCTCTGAAACCAACAATTTCGGTTTTGTCGCCCTGGACATCCTCTACTGTTACCCAGAGGATTCCGGAACTTACACCTGCAGAGCCATCAACGCTGTCGGCGAAGCCATGACTTCGGCCGTATGCGTAGTTCAATCGAAGAAATCTATTTACTCGGAGACAGTGCACGAAGGAGCATTGGAGCGTCTCAGACAATTAGACGATTCCACCAGATACAGCAAGAGCAGCGTGCAAGAAGAAACCATCACCCAAGCTCCGGTCTTTACTTTGCCCATCAAAGATCTGCGTGTAGCTGAAAACCAAGCCGCACACTTCGAGGCTAGATTGATCCCAGTCGGTGACACCAATCTCAGGGTGGAATGGCTCAGGAATGGAGTTCAAATCCAAGCTTCCAACCGCATCTCCACGATGCACGACTTCGGTTATGTCGCTCTGAACATGAAGTACGTTAACCCAGAGGATTCCGGCACCTACACTTGCAGGGCTATCAATGAATTGGGTGAAGCCGTAACAACTGCCACCATGGTTGTACAATCTAAGGCTTCCTTGGATATGGAAACTCAACACGAAGGTGCCTTGCAAAAGCTCAGGCAACTCGAGGATTCCTCCAAATACCAACGCAGAGAGGAGGAGGAGATTGCCGTAACTCAAGCGCCAAGATTCACTACCCAATTGAATGGCCCCACCGAACTCATCGAAGGTCAAAGCGCACACTATGAGTGCCGCATCGAGCCATACCCAGACTCCAACCTGAAGGTCGAATGGTTCCACAACGGAAAACCATTGACCACTGGACATCGTTTCCGTACAGCCTATGATTTCGGTTTCGCCAGTTTGGACGTTCTCAGTGTTTACGCCGAAGATTCCGGCGAATACACGTGCAGAGCTACCAATCGCTTGGGACATGCCGTTTCTTCGGTCGTCACTACCGTCAAATGTAAATATTACAAATTAAATTATTTAAAACATTGTACTAATTTCAAATATTATTTTTAGCCAAATCATCCATCATTCGTGAAACTCAGCACGAAGGAGCATTGCAGAAGATCCAATACTTGGAAGATGATTCTCGCTACAAGAAGACGAGCCAAGAAGATGCTATCACCTTAGAGAAGCCCCAATTCGGTAGAGGATTGAAGAACATTGAGCGTTTGGCCGAAGGCCGCAGCGCTCATCTGGAAGCCACTTTGACTCCAGTTAACGATCCAACCATGAAGGTGGAATGGTTCTGCAATGGAAGACCAATCCAAACAGGCCATCGTTTCAAGACAACCTATGACTTTGGATACGTCGCTCTTGATATCCTCTACGCTTACGCTGAAGATTCCGGCACCTACATGTGTAGAGCCAGAAACGCCGCCGGAGAAGCTGTTACCACTTCTTCGGTTTCCGTTGTCGCCAAGTCCGGTTTAGAATTGGATACCATGGACGAACAGCGTTTAAAGAAGATCAGGGATTTGGAGAACTACGAAAGGCCGAGACGCGAGGAAGTCGAACCTCAGGCTCAAAGACCAGTCTTCCTGACTCCACTTGTCAGCTTGGAGAATTTGAAGGAAGGAGAGCACGCTCACTTAGAATGCCGCGTCGAGCCAATCAACGACGCCAACTTGAAGATCGAATGGTTCGTGAACGGTGTTAAATTGAAGACCGGTCACAGATTCAGGACCACCCATGACTTTGGCTACGTCGCCCTTGATATCCTCTACGCCTATCCGGAGGATAGCGGCACCTACATGTGCAAAGCAACCAACTTGGTCGGTGAAGCTGTCAATACTTGCACCATTCGCGTCGGAGGACGCAGAAGCATCCTGCTCGATACCCACCATCCGGAGGGTTTGGAGAAGATCAGGGAACTCGAGGCTCAAGGCCATCCAGCCCGTTTGGAAGTCGAAGAACCGGTACCGTTCCCACCCAGATTCGTCACAGAATTGCGTGGAACGACCGAATTGTACGAGGGTCAAACCGCTCACTTTGAAGCGCAAATCGAACCCATCCACGATCCAAATCTGCGCATTGAGTTCTACCACAATGGAAAGCCACTTCCAAGTGCCGCTCGCTTCCATATCACCTTCGACTTTGGCTACGTGGCTCTTGATATCGGCCACGTCGTCCCCGAAGATGCTGGAGAATACTCCGTCAAGGCCATCAACAACCTTGGCCAGTGCACGTCTTCACTCAACTTCCGCGTCATTGCTAAGAGCAACATTATCCTGGATTCGCAACGTCCAGAGGGATTGGACAAAATCCGTCAATTGGAGGAACAAACTCCACACAAGAGACCAGAAGTGGACGAACCAGCTACAAGACAACGTCCCGTTTTCACTCAACCATTGCAGAACATCGATTACATCCAAGAAGCCCAAACGGCTCACTTCGAATGCCGCCTGATTCCAGTCGGCGATCCAACCCTGAAGGTAGAATGGTTCCGCAACGAGAAACCATTGGAAGACAGCTCAAGAATCACCAAAATGCACGACTTCGGTTACGTATCCCTCGACATCTCGCACGTACGCGACGAAGATGAGGGCGTTTACATGTGCAGAGCGTCCAATCCTCTTGGAGAAGCTGTCACGACTGCCTCTATGAAAATTAGAAGTAAGTTTAATTAAATTTTAGTGCATTGGAAGATCGTTTACTAATTGTTGTTTATATTTTATAGCCAAAGCCAGCATCCAATTGGATACTCAACATCCTGAAGGTATGCGCAAGATTCAGCAATTGGAGCAGCCGCACGCCCGCCGTCCCGATGAACCCGAAAGGGCCTTCGAGAAGCCAATCTTCACCCAACTGCTCACAGGTCCATCCGAGCTGTGGGAAGGCCAACATGCCCACTTTGAGGCTAGGGTTGTACCAGTTGGAGATCCCAACATGCGTTTCGAATGGTACGTGAACGGCGTCGAGCTTAAATTGGGCTCCAGATTCCGCGTTACGCACGACTTTGGTTTCGTCACACTCGACATCATGTCTACCATCCGCGAGGATTCCGGAGTTTACATGTGCAAGGCAATCAATAAGTCCGGAGAAGCCGTCTCCTCGATCTCGATGAAGGTGAAGCAGCGTTCCAACATCGCCGGCGAACCTTTGCAACCTGACGCGTGGCAGAAGATCCAACTGAAGGAAGCCGAGATGAACAAAGTGCCGGAGATGTTCGTGGACACCCATCCACAGCAAGCACCAGTATTTACCACTCATCTTCAGAGCTTCGATAAGTTAACCGAAGGTCAACACGTCTACTTGGAAGCTCAAGTCGAACCAAGGGCTGACCCCAACTTGAGGGTTGAATGGTTCAAGAACGGTATCACCTTGACAACCGGTACCAGATTGCGTAGCACTTTCGACTTTGGCTTAGTGACCCTTTCCATCAACGGTTTGAGGGCCGACGATTCTGCTATTTACACCTGCAAAGCAACCAATCTAATCGGCGAAGCCGTCTCAACGTGCACGTTGAAGATTGAAGACAAGCACTGGTTGCTTGGACAATCCTTGCATCCGGAAGCTATTCCAAAACTGGAAGCACTCGAAGTTCCTAAAGAAGGAACCGCCGACCGTCCAGAACCGACCTATGAAACACCAATCTTTATCACCCACTTGAACAACGTCGAGTGCACTGAAAGCGAAAATGTTCACTTCGAATGCCACGTCGAACCATCGAAAGATCCGACCATGAAGATCGAATGGTACGTTAACGGCAAACCATTACCAAGTGGAGCCAGATATAAGTCCACCTACGACTTTGGCTACGTTGCTCTGGACATCAATCATTCTTATGAAGAGGATTCCGGCGTTTACACTTGCAAGGCCATCAACAGCAAGGGTTCAGCCACTACATCCGGAACTCTGCGCTGCACAAGCAAGGAGAACATCTACAGAAACACCCAGCATCCTCAAGGCAAGGCCGGTTTGGACAAGGTGCAAGAAGTCGAGGACGCTGTTGCCGGTAAGCTGCAACGTCAAGCGTCAGGACCAGAGAAGGAATTCGCCAAACCAGTTTGGACCATTCCACTTAACGCTGAATTCAAAATAAGCGAAGGAAAACCGTTACACCTTGAAGCCACCGTCGAGCCAAAGGAGGATCCCAACCTGAAGATCGAGTGGTTCTTCAATGGAAAATCGCTGGATCATGCATCCAGATTCAAGCTGACCAGCGACTTTGGCTTCGTCACTCTGGACTTAACCGACGTTTACGAACGCGATCAAGGCATTTACACCTGCAAGGCATGGAACAAATCTGGCGAGGCTTTCACCTCGACCACGATTTACTGCACAACAAAGGCCGGTTTGATCGAGCGCACCCAACATCCTAAAGGACAAGAAGGTTTAGAAAAGATCCAAGACTTGGAAGATGCCCTCAACAGACCAGAGGGAAGACTCCCAGAGTCCGACGAAGGTCACGCTCCTATTTTCACATCGGAATTCACCGAACTCACCAATCTCAGTGAAGGAGAAATCGCTCATTTCGAAGCCGGACTTACACCGATCGGCGATCAAACCATGAAAGTCGAATGGTTCTACAACAGCAAGACCATCGATGCCAGTCACAGGTTCAGGACCGTCCACGCTTTCGGCATGGTCGTTCTTGAGGTTCTTGGTACCAAGATTGAGGATTCCGGCACTTACACTTGCATTGCTACAAATGCATGGGGTAAGGCCGAACAAAGCGTTAAGCTTGAATGCGTCGACAAGTCAAAGGGACAACCACCCAAATTCACCACTCAAATCAAGGATATCGTTGGACTCAAGGACGGACAACCAGCTCACTTCGAGTGCAATCTCATCCCAGTCAACGATCCAAAACTCAAAGTCGAATGGTTCCACAATGGACAACCGCTTTTGCAATCTTCCAGGATCAAGACCGTCTCCGACTTTGGCTTTGTCGTTATGGATATTTCCTACACCGAAAATCACGATTCAGGTGAATACGTCTGCAAAGCCAGCAATTTGTACGGCGAAGATTACACCAAGGCTTCGATCAATGCCTACGGAAGAAGCGGAGTGTTTACCGAGAGTTTGCAACCCGATTCTTTGGCGAAGATCCGAGAACTCGAAAGCTATCAAGGACAACAATCCCAAGTTTCTGCTACTGTTGTTACTGAGCCACCAAAGTTTATCACACAGATCGTTGATGTGACCAAATTGGTTGAGGGACAAAGCGCTCACTTTGAAGCTCGCTTAACACCAGTTACCGACCCAGATCTTGTAGTCGAATGGTACTACAACGGCAAGAAACTGCCGCACGGACACAGGTATCGCACGTTCCACGATTTCGGAATTGTCATCCTGGATATTCTCTACTGTTACGAAGAGAATTCCGGCTTGTACGAGTGCAGGGCTTACAACAAATATGGAGAGGATTCCACCAAAGCAACGCTGAAGTGCGTGTCGAAGGCTAATCTAATCTTGGACTCGCAACTACCGCGGGTAAGTTTACTATTATTAACTGTCTTCTCATAGAAATATTAATAATATATGTAATCTGTACAGGGCATGGAAGGCGGTTTGGAGAAAATCCAAACATTGGAAGATTCGATGGTCCGCATCAGAGACGAGAAGGTAACTGAGGAGCGCGGAAAGGCTCCCGTCTTCACCGTTCCTTTGTCCAACATCGACAATCTCCGCGAAGGAGAGAACGCCCATTATGAGGCACGCCTTACACCCACCGACGATCCCAAACTGAAGGTGGAATGGTTCTGGAACGGAAAACCTCTGAGGACCGGTTCAAGGTTCCGCACTTTCTGCGACTTTGGTTTTGTCATCTTGGAAATCTCTCCAGTATACCCAGAAGATTCCGGCGAGTACTCGTGCAGAGCATTCAACGAATACGGCGAAGCCGTCACCACAGCCTCGATGAAGGTTCAAGGCAAGAGGAGCATCATCCTCGAATCCCAATTGCCGAAGGGCATGGAAGGTACCATCGATAAAATCGCCGAACTCGAAGGTTTGGGTGTGGCCCCAAGCCAGATGACACCTGATGATGATACCGGCAAACCACCTGAATTCATCACAACTCCATCAGATTTGACTTTGTCAGAGAACTCTTTGGCCCACTTCGAGTGCAGGTTGACCCCTGTAAACGATGCTAGTATGAGAGTGGAATGGTTCCACAATGGTAAAGCTCTTTGGGCCGGCTCCAGGATCAAGACTATCAACGACTTCGGTTTCGTCATCCTCGAAGTCGCCGGAGTCTACCAAAGAGACTCCGGTTTGTATACTTGCAAGGCGACCAATAGGCACGGTGAAGCCACCGTTTCGTGCAAGTTGCAAGTACGCGGAAGACAAGGAATCATCATGGAACCTCAACTTCCATCAAACTTCCGCTCTGGCACCGAGAGCATCCAAAAATTGGAGGAGCAACTTTACAAGCGCGACGAGATCATGAGCGAAGAAGAGAAACCAGATCCACCCAGGTTCACCGTCGACATCAAGGATAACGTTGATGTTATGGAAGGTGGTCCAATCCACTTCGATTGCCGCGTCGAGCCAGTCAATGATCCAACGATGAGAATCGATTGGTTCCATAACGGCCGACCATTCGCCACCGGCTCTCGCGTTCACCAATTGAACGACTTCGGTTTCATCGCCATGGACATCGATTATTCTTATAATCGTGACGCTGGTGAGTACATCTGCAGAGCCTCTAATAAGTGGGGATCCGCCACCACCAAGGCCACCGTAACAACTAAATCCAAGCGCAACATCGATTTCGAATCGCAACTTCCGTCCGGCATGAGCGCCGAGAAGTTGAAGGAATTGGAACGCGGTCCAGTCTCCGAAGCACCAAAAGAGGATGCTCCGATGGGACCACCCAAGTTCATCACTCACATCGAATCTGCAACCGTCGATGAATCGGAGACTGTACGCTTCGAATGTCGCGTCGAACCCAAGGAAGACCCCAGACTCAAGATCGAATGGTACAGGAACGGCAAATTGCTGCCTTCTGGTCATCGTTACAGGACTGTCTACGACATGGGCTTCGTTTCTTTGGACATCCTTTGCGTCTACTCAGAGGATTCCGGTGAATACGTCTGTCGCGCTTACAACGATTATGGCGAAGACTTCACCAAGGCCAACATTTCGTGCAAGAAACTCCCCAACATCATATTGCAAAACCAAGTGCCAAAGGGCATGAAGAAATCCGAAACTTTGATGCAGATGGAAGCGGCCATCAAGAAGTACACTTCTGAAATCCATTTGACCGAGGATGATCTGTACGACGTCGACAAGAAACAACCTCCGAGGTTCGTCACCCAAATCTTGGATCAGACGAGCTTGGTTGAAATGCAGACAAGCAAATTCGAGTGCCAACTCGCACCTGTTGGCGATCCAAATATGAAGGTCGAATGGTTCTTCAATGGAAAACCGTTGCCACATAGTAAGTTTAAATCTTATGACAATATAATTTATGTACAAAAATATTTATAAATATAATTTGTGTTACAGAAAATCGATTCACTCCCATCTACGACTTCGGTTATGTGGCAATGAACTTTGGATGGGTTTACCCAGAGGACAGCGGAGAATACCTCTGCAGGGCTACTAATTTGTATGGCATGGATGAAACTAGGGCTATCATAAAGACTGCTGGAAAACCGGGCATCATCTACGATTCGCAGTTACCAAAGGGCATGAAGAGTATTGAGAAAATCAGAGAGATGGAAGCTGCTTGGCAGATGTACGTAAACATTTATATATATTGATAGATAATAATTATTGAAATTAATTTTGTGCAGTGCTCCCGAAGAAGCAGAGGAGGAATCTAAACCAAAATCAGCGCCGATATTCGTATCGAAACCAGAACCTTGCATCGTCGAGGAGGGAGAATGGGCTAGGTTCTGCTGCCGCGTTACGGGTCATCCAAGACCAAGGGTTATGTGGTTGGTAAACGGACATACCGTGGTCAACGGCTCCAGATATCGTCTGACCTATGACGGTATGTACCACATGGACATCCCGAAGACCCGCCAATACGACACCGGCAAAGTGGAGGTCATCGCCAGGAGCTCCGTGGGAGAGGCCATTGCCGAAACCGAACTTAAAGTAATACCAAGACACGACGACTACCGCGGCGTCCTCAAGAATTCTCCAAGACGTGAGTTACTCCTTCCCACTTGATAACACCACACTCTCAGATATATTCATAATACTTTACACAATGCAAAAGATATATAAGCCTAACACGCCAAATATATATAGAAACAATCCTCGTTCACAAATATAAACCAACCTATCCTTCCATCATCTAAAAAAAATAAAAAAAATAAACCATAAGAAGCTTAGGAGCATTTCATCAAGAGGTTTCATGGGTCAGGTATGATTTACCTGTTTTGCATGTTATGTATTGTGTATCGTATTGTGTAGCGTCTCTTCTTTTTCTTTTATTTGATCATTTTTTGATGTACCTTTTTTTTTGCACTAACTAAAATGTCCGTTGTTGAAAAATAATGTTTGTGTGTACGTGTGTCTAGCGTGGTACGATTTAGAGTTGTCGAGTTACCAGAAAGAGCGTCAAGAAACCGAACTCGAGAAATTTTTCGATGAACGAAATGAATCCCTCAAGGAAAGTGGCCACTCGTTGAGCGGCATCAACGTGCAACCTAAAGTGTTCAAGGGCTCAGAGACCGAGTGGCAGCAGCTGGCCAAATCCAAGAAGGGCGAAGAGTACTACAACAAGCTGCAGGAGCTCGAGAACGAGCAACTGACTAAAGAGATCAAGCTCAGGGAAACGAGCCACCAGTTTGCCATTCCCGGCGAGAAGGTGGTCAACAGCAGCGTGGCAAGAGGGATGGCACAGAAATATCAAGAAAACTTGTAAGTGCATTCGTTAATTATATGTTTATGTGCGTTTTAACAATTTTTATATTGCTGTTATGCAGGGAACAACAACCGGAAGACAGAGTTTTGGGTCCAATCCCTCATTTACCGAGGGGGCAAATGACCGAGGAACAAGAGCAAGTCCATCTAAGGAAGACGCAAAAGGGAAAGCAGCAGCACCAGACCATCCACGAGGTGGACTCCAAGTCGGGAGCGTATCCACCTGATCCAACTGAATCCGGCGTGCATGGCCGCGAGATCCACGTTACCAAGCAGAAGCAAACTCAGAAGGAAACCAAGGGCGACCTTGAAATCACCCGCAACATCACTTCCACCGAAACCACAGATGTCGAGCACAAAGCTAAGACGCAGGAACGTCTGGTGCAAGGCCAAGTCTTGCCTGCCAATCCACCATTCTTCACTAAGAAGATTCAACCGTGCAGAGCGTTTGAGAATGATTCCGCCAAATTCGAGGTGGAATTCGACGGCGATCCATTGCCAAAGGTCACCTGGTACAGGGAAGACTTCCCGATCACCAGCTCTCCGGATCTCAAAGTCTACACCTTCAGCACCAAATCCATCTTGCAGATGCGCCAGGTCTTCATGGAAGACTCGGGCGTGTTCAGCGTCGTCGCCGAGAACCGCGGAGGAACTGCTAAATGCAGCGCCAATTTGGTTGTGCAAGAGAGGAGGAGGACAGGAAGAGGAGGTGTCGTCCCACCGAGTTTCGTGAGCACCGCTCAAAGTGCTACAGCTACCACCGGACAATTGGTTCGTTTCGATGCGAGAATCAACGGCACAAAACCCATAGACGTTTACTGGCTAAAGAACGGAAAGAAAATCGTACCGGACATCCGCTACAAGACACTCGAAGAGGACGAAGTCTACACTCTGTTGATCATCGAGGTCGTTCCCGAAGATTCCGGTAAATACGAGTGTGTGGCCATCAACAACGCCGGAGAAGCCCGCTGCGAAGCTGAATGCGTCGTGCAAGCACCGGCGACTCCAGCCAAACCAGCGAAACCGACGACTCCAGGTGCCGAAAAAGCCCCATCCGTCATCGAACCATTGAAGGATCAAACCATTCGCGAAGGACAATCCGTTGCATTCAAATGCAAGATCAGCGGCAAACCGACTGCCCAAATCAAATGGCAGAAGGGTGATAAAGTCATCAAACCGTCGAAGTACTTCCAAATGGTCAAGGACGGTGATGTCTGCACTTTGAAGATCAGCGAAGCTTTCCCTGAAGACGAAGGAGTCTACAAATGCGTCGCCACGAATCCCGCTGGCACCGTAACATCCCAGGCCAACCTAAGAGTTTTAGCCCCCGACAGCCAAGACGTACTTCCATCACTGACCAAAATGAAGGACGTGACAGTCCCGGAAGGAAGCCCGGCTCAATTCAAGACCACCGTTTCCGGAAAACCCAAGCCCACCATTCAATGGTTGCGCGAAGGATTTTTGATCCCAGAATCACCAGATTTTCAGGTAAAAACGCAAATAAAACCAACAGCATTTCCAATCAGCATAATTTATTAACGTCAAATTTAAACCAACAGATGATTCACGAAGGAAACAACGCCGTGCTTCTGATTTCGAGCACCTACGAAGAAGACACCGGAACCTTCACGTGCCGCGCCACGACATCCGCCGGACAAGTCGAGCAGTCCGCTAAATTGATCGTTAAAAGTAAGAACTAAATTCATTTAATCTATAAACATATATATATATATCTATATTTCTGGTGATGGTTGTTCTAATTTTACGTTTAACTCATTACTCTTTATTTTATTATTACTTTTTCCTTTTCTGTTGTTATTGTTTAAGTTCCAAGTGATTTTTGTTTGTTAGGAATGAATTTGATATTTAAAGCTTCTCGCTTCACAAGATTAAGAAAAAAAAACATAGAAAACCATATTTTAGTCGAAAGATTAATTTAGAACAAAAAAAAATAATAATAATCATTCATGAAATATGTGCTTTATTTATTACGTAAACGTATAAAGTATTTGAAGAATTTGAAAAATTACAAAAAAAAAAAAATATATAAACATGAACACTAATTGTTATGAAATGTATAGTTTTAGTGCATTATTACAAATAAATTGCTATATTATCATATTATCTTTGAGTTTGACACAACATTTGACCCAATTACGTTATTTTTCTCTCTGTCCTTCGGGATACATTTTCTTTTTAATGAGGAATAATAACTTTTTTATTTATTTTTATTTTTTCAAAGCTAAATATACATATTTTTTTTGTATTAGCTTTATTGTTTTTCAATCTCTTTTTATTTTGTAATCGATATACACACAGTAGTAGTTTGTATGTTTGTATTATTTTTGGAGTGTGGAGTTGCGTATGGAGCAAGATTTGCTCTGGCTTGCAAGTAAATATTTGAATCGAGTAAACAGAGTTTGAGTGCATTTCGCTGGAGGAGACTGTGGATGAGGTGAAGGAGGTGGAGGAGGAGGAGGAAGAAAAAGAAGAAGGTCTATTTACAAAGATGTTCTTTTGGTGCTGTGAGCAAAGTTCGGTCGGGTCGTGTGCATTGGAACGCGCAGCAGGGAGAAACTATTTTAAACTTTCCGTGTATTACATTACGGATCTAAATTAGGAGCGCTCTTGCTCTCTCCCCATGTGGCAGCTCTACACCTATGTGCCAGATTATTACACCTTTGAATCATAGAGATGGAACCATTATTCATTCCTATTTTTAGGAGTGAATCACAATTTTTCTTTCGACGCGATGTCCTGCCATTGGGCAATAACGAAATATTGACCTACTACTAATGTACCAAAATGAATGCGATGACTTTGAAAAAAAATGTTTAGCCGTTGACTCATTTTGGCATTCGATCAAGACACCTCAACAATAACAATAGCATCATCGTCGTCGACGACATCATCATAATTTATCGATCATCATCATCCTAATTATGACTATCCTTTGACCCGCTTCGTCCTTGGTTTCCTTGAGCTAAATAACAGCGATATGCACTTAAACCAGCAAGAAAATGAAGACCATAGAAAGTAGATTTTATTGTGTAAAGTACAGTAATTACAAAATGAGAGAGAGAAACAAAGAAAAAAACAATATAAGTTTAGATATGTCCTTTAATGGTGAAACGGGTTCTCAATGCGTGTTTTGCTTTATAGCTAGAGCAGAAATTAACTTGGAACTTCAAACAATCACCACTTATTTAATTGTTTTGTATCCTGATCACTTCTGTAGGGTTCAATTAAAAGTCGCGCAAACGATGCAGCAGTTTCGCTCTGCGAAGAAGCGAAATTGGACCGTTTGCACGACTTCCAGACAACAACACTAAATCACTAAACATATATTTAAAAAGAACACACTGCACTGAACTGAACAAAAATCTCTTGAATATTTGTGTAAAATAATATATGAACACTGATATCACTGTTAGACGCGCACTGAAAGAAAGCAGTTACAGAAGCAGCTGCGGAGGTAGATGTATCCCCACACGTGCTTACCCACCGGTGTTTCACTTGTGTTTGTGTGTAGTTTTACTATTTCTGAGCTCTCTGCAGGAGGGAGGGCACGTCGTCAATCAAGACAACTCTCCTGCCGAGACTTTTCACGCACTTTACGCATCTGCGTATTGTTTCCATTATGAATCATTCCCGTCTCTAAATTTAGACACTCACACTCGTACGATACCAACGCACTCTCGTAAACGATTATGCTAGTCCACTGACTGTTATGTTTCATTTTCGTTTTCTTTTCCCGTTTTCGATGGATTTTCAGAGCGCACCGGAAAGGTTTACAGGAAAGCGGTCGTCACTCACGACATGACCAATGGCCAACAATTAATTACCAAACCGAGCGAAAGCCAACCCATCGATGGAATCGAGTTACCAATGGGTGACGAGACTCTGCCGTGGCGACGAACCGGCATCAAAACCTTGGCCACCCAGCAAATAGAAAAGGTCTTGGAGAAGACCACCCAGATACCCTGGACCGATCAAAAGGTTACCTTGAAGAAGACCGATAGGCAATTCAAAGAGGTTCAAAAAGAAACCGTCGAAGCGGTGCAACTGAAACCGAGCAAAATACAGAAGCACGATGTCGAATCTACCAGTTTGGAGCAAGTCGATCTCAAGCATTGGCAAACCAAGAAACAGACCCAAGAAATTCTGCAGAAGCAAACGCTTAGTTCGCAAGAAGACACGACCCTCTTGGATGTCAAGGAGCGCACAGCCACCAAAGCGCAAACAGCCACAAAGGATACAATTTCATCGCAAGAAGATACAACTCTAATGCAAATCGAAGAAACGGAGGAGACCACCAAAGGCTGGAGAAAGCCAAAGAAACAAACTGTATCTACTCAAGAAGACATTACTGTTCTTAAGGTCGACGAAAAACAAGACGTAACTGAAACAAGAGGTTGGAGGATACCTAAGAAAGAAACAACGCACGAAGATACGACCATCCTTCAAGTTGAAGAGCAAGAAGAGACAACGGAAATGCGAGGTTGGAGGAAACCAAGGAAACCGGAAGACGAAAATAAACCTAAAGAAGAAATTAAACCCAAAGAGGAACCAATCCCATGGAACAAGCAAGAAATTAAATTAAGGAAATCCTCAATTTCCCGACACGAAATCGTTAAAGAGAAACCCGAAGAGGTGCAACTGAAACCGACTCGCCGAGAATCTAAGACCATCGAGAAGGAAACTTTGGAGACTGTTCAACTGAAATCATTCAAGAAGCAAACCGTCGATGAACAAACGACTCTATCCCAAAAGGGAACTGTATCATCCGTCGAAGACTCAACCTTACTCCAAACTCAAGAAACTATTAAAGAGCAAATCAAAACTCAACGTAAACCAGAACAATCTACGATTTCTCAGGTCGAAGATACCACATTATTGCAGGTCGACGAGCGCGAAGATACGGAAACTTTACAGAAACCAGAGGAAACTAAAGACTGGCGTAAACCAAAGACTCCTGAAGAGCAGAAACTTAAAGGTGTAATTGCACCGAAAGAAGAACCTGTGCCATGGAACAAGCAACAGATCCAATTGAAGCCAACACAAAAAATAACAAAACCTTTGGAAAAGGAGACTATCGAAGAGGTGGACTTGAAACCTGTTAAAAGGCAACAAGTGCCCACCGAAGAAATAGTCGAATATCAGCTAACTCAAGTTGAGCTTAAGAAGCCAGAAGTTGAGGAACCCAGCAAACCGGAAAGTATGACCAAAGAATCCAAGGAAACCAAACAAAAGATCGTTAAAGAGAAACTAACCGTATCTGAAATCGAAGATACCACTATAATGCAGGTCGATGAACGTGAGGTTGCAGAAGCTTCAAAGAAATCGGCAGAAACCAAAGATTGGCGTAAACCAAAGACACCCAAAGAACAGGAGGAGCAAAGGCTCAAAGGTGTTATAGCGCCTAAAGAGGAACCTGTGCCATGGAACAAACAACAGATTCAACTAAAGCCTGCACAGAAAATCACGAAAACTGTTGAAAAGGAAACTTTGGAGGAAGTCGACTTGAAACCCGTTAAGAAACAACCAACAGCAACGGAAGAAAAGGTTGAATACGAATCTTCAGAAATTCAACTCAAAAAACCCGAAGTTGAAGAACCTACTAAACCGGAACAGATGACAGAAACCAAGCGTAAAGTGACTAAAGAAAAAGTTACTATGCAGTCCCAGGACGATTCCAATATTTTGAAAATTAAGGAAACCGAAATTGTAGAAGAAACAACGAAGCGTGGAGCTAAATCTAGTAAACAGTTAATCGAAGATAGCACAATTCTGAAACAGCAGGAAGTTATCACTGAAACCAAAGAGGAAACAAAATCTTGGAGGAAACCTAAACAGCCGACGCAAGAAGACCAAACAATCGTGGTCCAAGAAGAAACTGTTGTGGAAGAAGTTGAAGAGAAGAGAAAACCTAAGCAACCCAAACAGATTAAGCCAGAAAAACCAGAAGAAATTCCATGGAACAAACAGCCTATCCAACTGAAACCGAGCCACAAACAAAAGACTGAAGTTGCCAAAGAAACTTTGGAAGAAGTTACTTTGAAACCAGTGAAGAAACAGGTGACAGTTACCGAAGAACAAGTCCAATACGAACAGACTAAATTGGTACCGACTGAGACGGAAGTGGTTGAAGTTGCCAAGGTCGGCAAAACGGTCATTACCGAAGAAACCATGGTTCAAGAAGAAACTAAATCTTGGAGAAAACCAAAGCAACCCAAAGAAGAGAACGTTGTTGAGGAAAGTATTGTCGAAATGAAGGAAGTTGTGGTTGAAGAAGAAAAGAAACGTAAACCAAGACCGATCCCAGAAAAGGTCGAAGAAGTACCGTGGAATAAACAAGCGATACAATTGAAACCATCTCATACCAAGAAAACGGAAGTTCCCAAAGAAACTTTAGAAGAGGTTACATTGAAACCATTTAGGAAACCGTCGACGACCACCGAAGAAGTAGTGGAGTATCAAGAAAGTGCATTTAAACCAGAAAAATCTAACGTCGAGGAACCAAGCAAGCCAGAAAAGGTAACTGTGACCGAAGAATTTGTTGAAACAAAGAGCTGGAGAAAATCGAAGAAAGAAAAGAAGGAAGAGAAAATTGTAGATGGACAACAAATCAAGGAAGAAGTTGTTGTTGAAGCAGAAGAGGAGGTTAAAGCTTGGCGTAAACCAAAGCAACCGAAGCCAACAGAAGAATTGGTTACATACGAAGATACTAAACCACAATTAAAGAAACCTGAATCAGAAGAACCCACCAAACCCGACAAGCAGGTAATTACCGAAGACAAACCCAAGGTAATAGAACAAAAACAGGTAGAGGATAAGAACATTGTGGTGGAAGAAGTTAAGGAGGTTGTCGAGGAAGAGACAAAGGCATGGAGAAAACCGAAACAACCTAAACCAAAGGAAGAAAAGCCTGAAGAAATTCCATGGAATAAGCAACCGTTCCAATTGAAACCGTCGCGTACTCAGAAGACCGAAGTCGCTAAAGAAACTTTGGAAGAAGTTGACTTGAAACCGGTGAAAAAACAAGTTACGCAAGAAACTGTAAAATATACAGACATCACTGATAAACTGGAAAAAACCGAAGTACATGAAACTACCAGGACCGAAACTGCAGAGTTCACAACTGCTCGCAAAGAAGATAAGGTTGTTATTGAGGAAGAGAGGGTAGAATCCAAATCCTGGAGAAAATCCAAGAAACCAAAACCAGAGGAAAAAGTGGATGAAATAGTCGTCGAAGAAACGAAAACTTTGATTAAACCTGAGAAAGTTGAGGAAAAGGAAGTTGTTGAAGAAATTGTTGAAGAAGAAACTAGAGGTTGGAGAAAACCGAAGAAACCAATGGAAGAAGAAGAAAAGAAAATTGTAGAAGATAAAACTATCGTGGAAGAGGAAACAAAATCTTGGAGGAAACCAAAGAAACCGAATCAACCGGAAGAGAAGGTAGAAGAAGTTCCATGGACCAAAGAAGCAATTAAATTGAAACCGTCGCGTACTCAAAAGTCGGAAGTTTCGCAGGTGACATTGGAAGAAGTCGGCTTGAAACCAATCGAGAAACAACCAACTACCAAGGAAGAAGTTGTCGAATACAAAGCCGCCGAATATAAGTTAAAGAAACCAGAAGTTCAAGAACCAACGATTCCAGAGCATGCTAAAACTATTGATAAAACCGTCGTCGTTGAAGAGACAGTTACGGAAGTGGAAGATACTGTCGTATTGAAACTCGACGAAAAGAAACCTGAAGAATTGAAACCTGCGGAAAAGAAACCTGTGGAAGAAAAACCGACGTCAGTTGAACCGAAGGAATTGAAACCTAAGGAAAAGAAGGTTCCCAAGCAGACAGTAATCGAAGAGAAATTCGAGGATGTTAAATTAAAACCAACGAGACGTCCACAGAAACCAGCTGAAGAAGCTGAGCAGGAAACTGTTAGCTTGAAGCCGATTCCGAAACCGATTCAAATAGAGGAAGAAGCTCCAATCGAGAAAACAAAGAAGCCTAAAGATAAGAAACCCGAGGAGGTTAAGTTGCCGGAGGAAGATAAATATGTTCCCGAAGAAATGCCAGTATTTGAACCTGAAGTGAAAGAAGAGAAACCCAAGGAGGAAATTCCGCAGCAACCGTGGCGTAGAGAACGTAAACCGAAGCCTGAAGCACTGATCGAAGAACCTAAAAAGTTGATTATCGGAAAGGGAAAAATACCGAAAGAAGAGGAAGTCATTGAGGAGGTCAAGCTTAAACCGATTCCGAAACCGAAGAAGGAGGAAGAAGAAAAACCAGCGGAGAAAACGAAGATTCAAAGAAAACCATTCGAACCAAAAGAATTCGAACGCGAAACTGTAACATTGAAACCGTTCCAAAAGGAGAAACCGGAAGAAATCAAAGAAGTGGAAATACCGAAAGAAGTTCCCAAAAAGGAGATTCCTGAACCCGAAATGAAGGTGGAGGAAGAACCAAAGACTCCATGGAGAAGACAACCGAAAGAAAAGAAGGTCGAAGAAGTGGAAGAGAAGCAATGGCCGAGAGGTAAAAGGAGACCAAAATCTCCGGAGCAAAAGGAAGAGATAAAACTGAAACCTATTCCGAAACCAGTGAAGGAAAAGGAAGAAAAAGAAGAAGAGAAACCGTTCAAGGCACCAATCGATAAGGTACCAGAAGGTGAAGGTAAACCAGTGGATGAGATCAAATTTAAGCCGGAAGAGGGAAGACCTTGGAGAAAGCCCAGAGATAAATTGGAGCCGAAGATGTTGGAGGATACTGTCGTTAAATTCGAAACTCCGGAAGTGGTGAAATCCGATGCAACGATTACTCTGCAAGAGCAGAATCAAGTGGTGGAGGAGAGAGTGACCGAAATTGTCGAAGATACCGGAGACGTTTACCAGAAGGAGATGAAGGTGGACGTTGTTTCTAAGAAATCTATTAAGGAACAAAGAAAGGTCGTCAGGTATGATGACAGTCAGCCGTTCCCGGAATTGGAGATTATTTCGCAAAAGAGGGTCGTAGAAGGTTTGGATAAAACAGCAGAAGAGGAAATACAAACTGTAGAAGACAAGAAAATGATTAAGAAGGCTGTAGTGCAGAAATCTGTTATGGACATGAATATCGGTAAAACCAAGCCGAAACCTCCAAGATTCACGAGGAGGGTCGAACCTGTGGTGGCCGAGAAGGATAAGCCTGCACGTTTGGTTTGCAGAGTGGAAGGAACACCTTTCCCAGAAATCAAATGGTACAAGAACGAGGTGTTGATGCAGGCGAGCGAGAGATACACCGTCACCGTATTGGAGAACTCGGTGGTGCTCGAGTTTGGTAAAGTTGAGCCGCAGGACGTCGCCATCTATTCATGCAGAGCGTCCAATCCAGCTGGCGTGGCAACATCCACCGCCAATCTCGTCATCCTAGGTATTCATCCATTGTGTTTCGTGGAAATGTACCGAGATTTCTTTTACGTTGTTTGCTGTTATTGTCTCCATGTGTATGCGTGGTGTGCGTTTATATGAATTTGCATGTATGTATGTGTGTGTGTTGCGAGTTTAATTTTAGTCAGTTTGCTGGTTTCTTTCTGTTCGCTTTTTGCACTATTAGGCGTTATGCCAAGAACTAAAAGTCAGTAGCCCCCAGTAGCTTTGCATTGAACAAGCGAAATTGCATTCGCGAAATTCGCAGCAGCATGGATTTTTTTAGCGTTTCGGGTAATTTGAACTGCATGCGTTTTTCATCCGCAAATTATAAAAAAAAAAATAAGTATGTGCAGCTTTTAATGAGCAAAGCAAACTAATTGTCAATTGTATTTAGAAAAAGAGGAGAGCGGCACCGCACCGCACTTCACGAAACCGCTGAAACCGCACATCGTCGAGCAAGAGAAGAGCGCAATTTTAGAATGCGTCGTCGTTGGAAAACCGACGCCAAACGTGAAATGGTTCAAGGGCGTCGAAGAGGTGAAACCGGACAAGAAGAGGAGGATCTCTTACAATCCGGAAACCGGAGTAGCCAAACTGGAGATTCTGGAACCGACCGAAGAGGATGAAACTATTTTCAGAGTGACGGCTGATAATAAATTCGGCAAAGCGGAATGCCGTGCCAACATGATCATATCTAAGGCCGTCCAAGTCACTCAACCAACTGCGATGTACGCACCCAAGATTACCAAACCGGTTAAAGCGGTGATCAGCAAGCCGGGAACCGAGATTATTTTGGAAGCCGAATTCGAGGCGACGCCAGAATTCGAGGTGAAATGGCTCAGGAACAATAAAGTCCTCGAGGAGAGTCCCAATTACACGATAGTTACCGAAGACAAGATGAGCAGAATTGTCATCTCGAAGAATGCTCCGCAGAAGGCGGGCAAATATGAGATTCGCGTGGAGAACCGAAAGGGCGAAGCGCGCTCTTCGGGATCGGTGACCGTGACCGAAGACAAGGAAATCCACAAAGCCAAAGCACCCAGATTCATCAAACCGATTAAACCGCAAATCGTGACGCCCGGAGAGGTCGTCATCATGGAGGCTGTGGTCGAGGCAACTCCGACTGCTTCATTCCAATGGTATCAAGGTTCCTATCCCATCCAATCCACTCCAGAGATTAGGATTTCCACAACTGAGAACAAATCCATCTTGCTTATAAGCGATATTGGCCCTGAATTCACCGGTACAATCACCTGCCGTGCAGAGAACGTTGCCGGTTCGGTAACTTGCACAGCCTCCCTGAATGTCATCGAAGAAGTCGAATGGGAGGAAACCAGAGAGATAGAGTATCCTAGATTCGTCAAACAATTATCACCGATCAGGGTGATGGATGGTGAGAAGGTCCTGTTCACTTGCAAAGTGACCGGAAAACCAGTACCCAAAGTTGAATGGTTCCACAACGATCAACCAGTCCAGGAAGCCAAGGACGTTACCATAACTCAAGACACCGAAGGCGTTTGCATGTTGGCCATCGCCGAGGTCTTCCCAGAAAATGCCGGCGAATACTCATGTTACGCCGTCAACAAATTAGGAGAAGCAATCTGCAAATCCTCCCTCATCGTCGAAGGTTGTTAACCAAATCCATTAATTTTCATATAATATTCACTAAACTTTTGTAAACAATTTCAGCTTATGAATATGTACCGGACTCGGAGATCGGCCTGATGACAGGTCCGAGCGGTAGCGAAGAAGACCTAATTGCTGACAAGGTAATTTACTGGAAATCGATGTACGACGTTGATCGCTGATTACATGATTTACTGAATTTATTGTATCAATAAAGACTATTTTACTCTTTCTCTCTCTCGCACACACACACCTCATTACGTTGCTTCCCTTTTTCCAGACATTGAGCGACATCGATTTCCTCTCGGAAGATGAATGCGCGCCCAAAATTGTTAAGAAATTGCCCGAAGTCATTTCCACCAAGGACGGAGACGTCACTAGGTGATTTAATCCGGAAAAAAAAATTAATTTGAATATTTGCTAATTTTGGGCTCCGTTTATTTTGTAGATTGGAAGTGAAGGCAGTGGGAAAACCAAAACCAACTGGTAAATGGTTGAAACAGAACGAGGAAATCGTTCCGTCCAACGAGTTCTTCATCGAGAACTTCGAGGATGGAACCTCTGTTTTAACTATAAGCGAGGTCTACCCCGATGATACAGGCGATATAGTTTACGAAGCCACCAACGAGCTGGGTGTTGCAGTGACGACGGCCCAATTGGTCGTCGAATCCGTCGAAGGTGCGAACAACGTCGCATGCTTTTGATTAATAATCTTCTTTAACTTTTCAGACTTCAAGAGCTTCTTTTTCCTAAAAACCGCAATATCCTCATCTCACTATATATCTATATATATACAAACACACTTCAATTTATTTACTAACTTGCTCATCATGATTATGCGCTGAGTATACTAATGTTTGTTTGAATTGTAATGTGCAGGTATTCTTGGAACCAAATTATACAGGAAACCCGAATGGGTAACACACATGGAAGAATTGCAAGCCGCACTGAAAGGTAACGAGATTTCTGCGAGCAGCAGCATGTCGCTTGTTCGTTCTGAAAATCTATCAGTGGATAGTCTAGAAGTTTGCAAGGCTAAAGTGCATGATCTGCCTCTTTCGTGTGAACAAATAGTCTCGTCGTCCAATCTGCAAGGCTCATTTTATCTGAAACCGAAGAGTTTAATAGACTCGACCGGTTCGATAACATCGGTTTGTAGTGATCCATTTCCCAAGGGCAGCAACAAGGTAGGGTTTGTTAAGACAGCAATGGAAGATTATCTGAACAGTCACAGACACTCGCTGAGTTCGGTCATGGAGTTGCTGAATAGGAACGAAACATTGAAGATTCCTTTGGACGATGTCGACGATGAGGCAGACGACGAAAGCGTCATCGAGGAAGAACCAGCAATCGACCAAAGACGATTTTCCCAGCAAGATTGCTATTACACTTTATCGCCGATAGAGGAATACAGCGAGCCTTCCTCTTGCAGCAGCAAAGATGTCAGGAGCTTTTATAATTTGCAAACCATGTCTAGCTCCTGCGAACCGATTCCCTCCGATATAGATTACGAACTAACAGATAAGTACGATACATTCCCAAGAGCTAAAAGTAGGCAGGTACAATACTATAACAATACGCTGTATCCATTGGAACCTAGAGAGCTAGATCCGAACGCTTTTAACCAATTGCACACAGTGGATAGTCAGGAGGAATTGCAGGAGTTCTTGCTGCTGGAGAGCGCTTGCTTGTCCGATTCGAAAGGTCGTGGCTTGGCCTCGGCTTTCTCCGATCAGGTAACCAGTTTTTCGACACTAACTTTAATGTTTTCGCATTGTTTTTGTTTATACATTAAGACTTTTTGCATGTGAAGGAAACCGACTGAATGTTGTTTTAATGGCGCAAAATTAACACTCGATGATAACAAAAAAAATTGTGTTGTTATGAATAGCTGCGCAAAGTGTCCCGACCTTCGTCCAGGAGATCACGAACGTCCACACAAACGAGGAGGAAACCGTCGTATTCGAATGCGTCTTCTCGGGAACACCGACACCAGGTTTAACTTGATTCTAATTAATTTAAAAAGTTCAATTAATTAGTAATTATAACTTGCAGACATTATCTGGTATCACAACGATAAAATAATCCGCAACACCGAGAGGGTTAAAATTAAGATCCAAGACAATAAGACGTTCTGTACCATTAAGGACGTTAAGATCGAAGATGTAGGCACGTACGTGTGCAAGGCAATCAGCGACATCGGTTTGGCTGTAACCAAGGCTAAATTAAACGTGCAAGAGGTGTCCGAGGAGGAGAAGAATGTTATCCGCATTCGCAAGGCGCAGGAAAGCGTCGAGAAAGTCAAGAAGGAGAAGGTCACCATCGAGAGGAAGCGCGAAGAGCGCAAGAAGAAACGCGGTTCTATCACCACCGAAGAGACGAAAACCATCGGCGTGCAAGAAGTCACCCAGGTCATAGAGAACGTCCAAGTCATCGAGGAGATCACCGAGGATAAGGCCAAATCTATTATCTCGATCCAACAACCGTTGCAGACCGAGGCAATTGCATCCTGCAAGAAAATCGACGATGAGGAAGAGATCACCGTTGAAATTTCAGAAACAGCCAAGACAATTATCATGCCCAAAGAATCGTTGACCATCACCGAAGTCAGAACTCAAGATGAAATCTCAGAAATCTCAGAAACCATGCCGAAAACTCGCAAGGCCATCACGGACGTCACCGAAACTGTTCGAGAAGAGGCTGTCATCACCGAAGTCAATCTCGAGGAAGTCATTAAACGCGTCGAAGAGATCATTATCAACGAGGAAATAAGGATGGCCAAAGAGGTAACGGAAGTGCTCGAGTACATCAGAGCCAAAGAGTTCGGACCTGGAGAGAATCCACTGAGAGAACTCGCCGAAATCGGTTATTTGGTCAGAAACGGAATCACCGTTAGAGAGGTGACCGTTCTCTACAACGAGGACAAATTCCCGCATCTGAAGACTCCGGAATCGCAAAACGCGTTGGTGAATGTCGTCGAGAGGAAGGGTCACGGTCCATTGATCAGCGAAGTGCTAACCGAAGAAACGACCGTCGACGAGAAGATCTTGGCAGCCACCGTCGGCTTCAGAGCGTTCATGAAGATGGTCGAGTTGAAGCATGCCACCGTCGAGGAAGTCATCACCATGTTCAAACCAGAAGATTTCATCAGACACGCTTGGGAAATCACTGAAGTAGTTGAGGTAATTAATATACGCATATATCAAAATTACTGTCAATCTAATAATCACTTATCAATTAGGAAACTGTGAGATCCGGAGCCACGGAGGTCGTTCACATCTCTGGAAAAACAGAGACAATTATCGGTGAGTTAGGTGTGCGTTTGTTTGTGTTTACTAGTGTTAAAGTTATGTGCCATAAAACCCTACGTTCTAATCTACCAAAGCTATTGTATTTACCCTCGTCATTAATAAATTATTTAGCGCAATTTTTTGTTATGTGTGTGTGTGTATACGTCCCTTCCTTTTGCAGCCTTCTCTTTATTCACAATTTATTTTAGCGATGCGCTTTACATTATCGAGCTTCGAGTGTGTTTTCTTTCTTTTTTCAATATACTCAAGCATTCGTTCCGGCTAAAATGTATGTTCGTTGTATTCGCAGATAAAAAGAAAGTTAAGAAGTTGCGGTTTAAAAACGAAGACGAAGTCCTAGGTAAGCGTTCGATTAGCTTCGTATTTTGCTTACCTTCTTGAAATAAATGCAAACCGTTTAAAAAACGATTGATTCAACAAAAATGAAATAAATTGCATCATGAATTTTAAACCAAAGAGTTTTATCGACATACTCTCATTTATAAATTTGAAAAAAAAAAACATATTTATAAAACGTAAACAGAACTAAAGGAGTATTTATTTAGTGCTTAACGCTAAACGCGCTTTAAAACATGTGCATGGCTTAAGTGATTCTTCAATTATGTAAATATTTAGAGCTTCGTAAGCAAAGCTTAGTCTTAGGTGAGTGAAATGATTTATTTTCTTTAATAATTTTTTTAGTGTTAAGTGCCATAAAACGAATAAAAACATAAGAACAACATTAAAATTACATAAATAAATAAAATTTCATGCACAAAACTTACAAAAATACATTGACCAACTCCCTGAGCCCCCTGAAAATAAACATAAATCGATTAAACGTTTGATTAAACGCTTAAAACTCCAAAACTCTTTAGCCTCTCTAATACACTTTCTGTCTCTCTACTATCTCTATTATCTACTATCTCTTACATTCTACTTTTCTATCTTCCGCCAAAATCGCTGTACATAATCGAACTCTGTAGCCACTATCTATCGTAGATTAGCAAGCCTTTTTTTATTTTACTTTTAATTATAATATATCTAAACATATAAATAAAAAAAAAACAATATATATTATAATACAAAACAACTATATACATTACGTAGTGTTTTGAGACCGACACAACAATACCCATGATACACTTTCACAGAAACCCTAGAAGTTGAAGAAGAAGCTGAGCGCAAGGCTGCAGCCAAGAAACCACGCAAATCTGAAGTCGAGATTACAGAATTGACCGAGGAAGAAACCACACAAGTCGCCGACAAAAAACCTAAAAAGCTCGTCGAAGACGAAGAACAAATTGTTACCAAAAAGGTGACCAAAACCAAGAGATCTAAACACCCGAGACGCAGCGAATCTCAAGAGGAGATCGTCGAAGAAGTTGAAATTATCGAAGTCGAAGGTGGCGGTAAAAAGCAAATAAAAAAGAAGGTGCTTAAATCGTACAGACCGAGCGAAGATGAAGAAGTCTTCGATGAAGAACACACGGGTGTTGTTAAACCGTTTGCACCGGCCTCCGAAAAGCAATTCCCTCTTGATACATCCACTGTTGTCTTTGAAAGCGTCCCCACTAACCGTTTAGCACAAATGATGGAATACGACAAGGAATTGGTGCAAGGCACCATGAATATTATAACACATTCCGCTGTTACCAAAGAGGAAACCATGGTCAGCGAAAAGGAAGATTCTAGCAGCAATGCGAAACCCATGACCGGTGTTGCAACAAAATCACTGAGCACTCTGGAATCATTCCAAGTGAGCGAAACTAACGTTAATAGCATGCCAGGTGAATTCGACTCTAAATTCCAACCATCCACTGCCAAAGCCAAATCAGACATAATCACCAACGAATCCGTAATGATAGAAGAAACCAAAACCGAAGATTTAACTAAAGATTATGTTTCACCAGTTCAACAACAAGATACTGCAAGTATGTCAGTTTTATTGCAAGAAGCCACCGGTGTTTCTGAAATTGAAATCTCGCAAAGCGAGGAGCACTTTGAAGGAGCTCCAAAACCAAAGTTTGTTCAAGCTTCAAAGACCTTCACCACCAAAGAGAGTATCGAAGTGAAAGAAATCTTGCAAGGAGAATTCGAAGATACTTTCGACAGCACTCAACCAGCCACAGTTAAACCTAAATTTGATATCACCGAGAATCAATCACTCATCATCGAAGAAGTCGTAACCGAAACAAAGCCGGGCAAACATTTGCCGGAATCATTCGTACCCACAGAGGTAGCCAGCAAAAACGTGATTACGCAAAAGCAATTGGTGTCTTCGGAACTGTACATTCCAGAGCTGGAAGGCGAATTTATCCCTGGTAAATTGCCACCTTCGCAAAAGGCCGGATACAAGATAGATTCCGGAGACAGCATCACCGTTACCGAAACCAGCGTGCAGGAAAAGGAGAGCACTTTCGAGGGCGCTCCAAAACCAATCACTTCTAAAGCAAGCGAAGATATGGAAGTTTCCGAAGGATTGATTCACAGCGCTGTGGATTCCCAAATGCCATCTGAAAACGTGGAAATCGAACAGGTAGACCATCAAAAGGCTTCTGTTGATATTATACCAAAAGATGCGGCAATTACTCAAATGGTGATTAGCAACGAAAGCGATAGAGCCTTAACAGCCGATGATAAACCGGAAGGAAAATTGGCGGAAACATCGATAACGTGCTTGGAAACGAGCGATAAATTTTCGGTTATGGTTCAGGAATCTGAAGGACATTTACCGAATGCGATAAAACCGTCGATGGCTCAAGCCGAATCCTCCATTGGAGAAAAAGAACCTCTGACAATATCGCAAATTCAAACTGCGGACTACCCCGAACAATACTCGGACGTCTTCAAGGCTAAATCCGAACAGATCACCATGAATTTGCAAACGCAAGAAGCGCGCGAAACTACAATGACATTGGCTGGTGATAAAGAGACGACGTTCGATAAAAAAACCGTTTTAACGCAGAACGTGACGACATCTTACAACGATAATATACAAGAAATCCAAGTTATGCAGCAGGAGAAGATGGAGAGCGAAGGTGTTCTTGGACAATTCGAATTGCCAGATACGTATCGCGGTAAGCAAGTGCCTTCTCATTTATTACCAACTGGAATTACTGAAGAAGTTATAGCCGAGAATATTACCAGAGATTTAACTGAAGAAAGAAATTTGGCTAGCGCTAAAGTATGCCAAGATGTTAATGAAGAGACCACGATTACGGAAACAATGCTGCACGAAGGTATAAAACGTTACAGCCCTGACATCACAGCAAGTCAACAAGCCGATGTATCTGTAAATGAATCTCAAGTAATTAGTGTGCAAGAAACACAAACAATCGACAAAGAAGGAGAGTACATTCCGGGTCAACTCCCTGAAGGATTGAAACCCAAATTGGAATATGAAAGTATTACAGTTGCAAGCAAATCTGAAGTCGTTGCAGATACGGCGTTTGGCTCCTACGAAGACAACAAAGTTGCCTCAGCTATAGCTAAACCACTAACAGACACTCACGATTCCGTTACTGTGACTCAGTTTGAAACTGGAGAGAAAGAATCTCTGGGAGAAACGTTCGTTAAACCGGAATCGAAAATAGCGAGTGAATTATTCTCAGATGCGTCCGGCGTTGGAAGTGTTTCTCAAGTGCAATTGCACGACAAAGAAACTGAGTTGCAGCCCGATCAAAAACCGATGGAAGGAGTTGCTTCTAAAGGAATCGCTACGCAAAAGGTCATCTTGCAAGAACAACACGAAACTGTGGTCCACGCTGATGAGTTTGAAAAACCTGAAGTGTTGACTGGTAAAGCGAAGAAATACGCCAGACCGAATGCTGAGTTAATTGTAACCGAAGCCAACGTAACAGAAGTTGAGAAAGACTTGGAGAAGGATGTTTTCCCTAACAAGAAAATAGCCAGCGTTGATATTTTACCTGGATCGCAGATCACCGTTACCGAAGTTGTCACCGATGAGAGAGAGGAAGATTTAGAAAAATCCAAGAGACCAGAGGGTAAAGTGGCTGAAACCACAATCATGGAACAGCAAGTAGCTTTGAGCGAAGAAGTATTACCCAAATACAATGTAGGTGAGTTCGTTAAAGAGATTCCTGAAAGTGACGTGGCGCAACACCATCAAACAACGCAGAGCCACATCGTCCAAAGTTACACGACTTTCGGAGAGAAGGAAGGAGAATTCACCGCAGAATTTAAACCCGACCAAAAGCACATCGTTGTTAACTTCGAGGAAGGTCAAAGCGTTCAAATAACGGAATCTCAAACCATGGAAACGGAAAAGTTCTTAGAGAAACCAGAAGCTCCCGAAAGTGCCCAAGGCACTTCCGATATAACAACTCACGGTGTCGCTGTTAAAAGCGAGACCATCACTGAAGATTCCACCGATGTTTACAGCGAAACGCAGAGAGAATCTGTCAAAGCCGATGTTAACCAAACCCTGCTCGAAAGTCTCTCGCAGACTCAAAACATCGTTCAAGAGAAAGAGGATTTGCTCAAACAAACGAAACCTGATTTGAAGACGGCCAGCTCTGATCTCATATTGGGAGAGAGTTTGTCAGTTACTTCGGTGACGATCTGTGATCGCGAAAAGAAATTCGACGAGTTCGAACAACCGGAAAGTGTTACAGCAGTACCAAATATTTTGGGTCAAACAATCGCACAAACGGAAATAACACAAGCAAGTCACACAACTGATAAATTGGACAGATCTTCACCCACTAAAATGGTGGCGGAGCTAAATCAGAGCGAGCATCAAAGCATAGTTCAAACGCAGATGACCATCAACGAAAGCGAAACCGAATTCACGAAATTTGCACCGGAAGAGAAGAACGTTGTCGTTAATTTTGAAGAGAGTAAAGCGCCAGTCGTTTCTGAAACAGTCCTGATTGATAAAGAAGATGTTCACAAGAAGGATAAAATGCCTGAAACGAGCACAGCTGAAGTTGAATATAATTTGCAGAATGTCGCTCAAAGTAAAATCACCACTGCTCAAGGAACAGTCGAAGATTACACCGAATTCAAACCTAATCTATTCAACGCAACTGAAGACCAGAGCACGTTAGAAAGCGTGATCAGCTCACAAACTTTGGTCTCTGAAAGCGAAAAACCTTTGGCTCCGCAACAGTTTGATACCAAGAACGTAAATGTGAATTTCGAAGAAGATCAATCTTTGGTTATCACTGAAGTTACCAGTGGAGACACTGAGGATGTTTATAGCCAAACCAATCTCAATTTCCAAAATGCGATACAGGAATTGAATCCTTTGGAATCTGTGACGACTAGCGAAGTGCGAACTCAAGATGGAATTAAAGAACTTGAGCACGAAGCTCCGATTAAATCTGTTGCTGAGACCGGATTAACTCCGTTTATCTCTGCTACGGGAACGGAAACTGTTGTTAACGAATTTGAAAGCGTTTTGGATAAAGACAAGAAACCTGAAGGTAAAACCGCCGATGTCACCGTAGACACAGACTTTTCAGTAAGAGTAGAAACTGTTTTGATTTCCGAGAAGGAAACATCTTTGGATGCTAAAGACATCCCTGAGCTGAGACAAGTCACTACGTCATTGACTGACACTGTTATCGTAGCTACTAAAACGGAAGTAATTCCAGCTTCCACTACTCAGGGAATCGAAGAGAAACCTTTAGAATCCGCAAAGGCCAACGAAGGGACAATTCCCAAAGAAGCTTTAGTTCAAAGCGAAATTATTAGCAACGAATCTGAAAATATTCTCCCAGAATCTTTAAAACCTACCGAACATCTTGCCAGTTTAGCCGTTGATAAGATGGAGTCCGTTGTTACCTCGAAGGTGGTTACTGCTGAGAAAGAAGAAAAATTCGTAACCGAAGAAACCATTGGTAAACAACAAGCGACAGTGACGATGGACATCAACGAAAGGATTGTTCAACAGGAGAAGGTTGACGTATCCGAGAGTATCGACATGTTGAAGATAAAACCGACGGTTTTAGAGACCGGAAAAGAAGTCCAAGATTTTCAATCCAGCGTTATTGTTACTGAAAGCGTTTTAGAAGATCGCGAACAAGATTTCACCGGTAAATTTAAACCGGAATTGAGCCACGTCGATATAGGTATTGAACAAGGAAAATCCGTTCAAATCGTGAGTGAAACGCAAATTGGAAACACTGTTGGAATAATGGAAGAACTCACAATGCCAAGCGATAAGAAAGCAACGAGCAGTTTCAGCGCATTAGATGTAGCTGAAAAATCTGAGGTTATGGCGCAAGGAACCGTAACTGAAGAGTTAATTAAAGCACCCAAAGGTACCAAAGCTGATGTGTCGCTAATTTCCATGGAAGGAGTTATAAGCTCTCAACCGAACGTGCAGGAAACAGAAGATTCTTTAACCGAAGGTTTGAAGATTGTTACTAAAACTGCAGAAGTTATTCTGCAAGAGGTCAAAGGAGTAACAGTTTCGGAGACTACAACAACCGAAAAGGAAACAACTTTCGAAGGACAAATGCAACCTGTAACGAGTAAAGCTGATGTAGACATAGTGGGAAGCACTATTGTTGAGACTTCTGAGACTTTAACCAGTATCCATTTGGGTGATTTGGATATAACTAAACCTTTGAAAGCAACTGCATTTAAATCGCAAACGGAACACCAGCACTTGGTGCAAAGTCAAGCTGCTACAGCGGATACTGAAGAAACTTTCGTTGATAAATTCGAACCGGAGAGGAAGAAGGCAACCGCAAATGTGGAAGAAACCCACGGATTAACTATTACAGAAGTGCTCAGCACCGCATCAGAAGATGCCTTTGTTACTCCGCAACTGCCTTTGCAGAAGGCAGTGGCAGAAGTGAAACCTGAGGAGGCATTGGAACAAACACAACCTGATGTTAAAGACTCTGCTAGAGATTTAACGATCGACACTAAAGACACCGTCAAGGCTTTAGTGCAAGTGGATACATTCGAAAGTGTCGTTGCCAAAGAAGCAAATGTTCACGACCAGGAGGGAATCTTCGATGGAAAATTGGTGGTTGAAACGATGCAAGCCACGACGATATTCGAAGAAAGCAAATCAGTGAAGGTTACGCAAGCTGTGGCTGAAGAGAAAGAGGAAACATTCGATAAGGTTGATGTGGAAAGTAAGAAAGCCACGCAAGAGATCTTACCAGTTGAACCTATCCAACAGAGCGAGGTTCAAGTGCAATCAACAGTGGACGAATACAAGAAGTTGGCTGTGACTAAAGAAAAAGCAATAGAAACGCAGGAAAGCCAAGATGTTGTTATAACTACTGAGAACTTGGCGCAAGAACAGGAAGGCGTTTTCGAGAAGTTCGTACAGGAAACTAAAGTTGCCGAAGCTTTGATAACACCGCAGAAACACATAACCGTGACTGAAGTTTTGACTGAAGCAACCGAAGGAGATTTCGTTGAGACAACACACGAGAAAAAGCAAGCTGTTAAATCTATAACAGCGCAAGAAGTTGCTTCGCAAAGCACGACGTTAGTATCGGAAGTACCTGAAGATTATAAACCAGAGGTATTGCAGTTAGCTGAAGCTGAAGCCACGCAAACGCCGATGCAACCAATTTCAGTAATTAATTTGGTTACCAACGAGTCTGAGGATGTTTTCAAGGATTCTGCATTACCGAATTTGCAGAAGGCCGGAGTGGAATACGAAAAAGAAGTTGATTCAATTAAAGTATCTGAAACGCTTCTTCAAGATTCTGAGGGTATTTTCAAACCTGACGTGATGAAGACAGATAAGGCAAATTTGCTGATTTCGGAGAGGAAACATTTTGAGCAAACGCAAACAATTATTATGAATGAGATCGGCGATTTAAGCTTGGATGAACCCAACAAAAAGAAGGCTGTGCAGAAACAAAGCACTTTGGAGAGTGTAACACAGACCGAAGTTGAAGTTGAGGAGAAGGAAACTGGTTTCGATGTTAAACAGGAGGCGCCGCAGAGGGCATCAGTTGGAATGCCTCTTCACGAGGGTTTGAGTGTTACAGAGATCAACACGGAAGAGATCGAAGGTGAAAAGGTTTTGGTCACCCAGGCCAAAGATTCGGTGGCCAAACCCGATATAGTTGAAAGACAGATTGCATTAAATGAAGAGGTGCAAACTCTCTTGAGTAGTGGTCAATTTAAACCGGAAGATGTTAAATCGGCTAAGGCGAAAGAAGGCGATAAATTGGAGAGACACGGTTTGCTGGTGACTTGCGTGGATTCTACCGGCAGTTTAGAATCGATGAAGCCCATGGAGAAAGCCCCCAACAAGGCAGTTAGTGTCACAGTTGAGGACAAAACTGCAAGTGTAATCATAAACCAAGTCCAACCCCATGACCGAGAGGGTAAGTTACCACACTTCAATCACACCACTTTAACTATCTGTTCTTTCCTTTATATATATTATGTATATATATAGAAAATTTTATCTTTTCTTTGGTGGTCTATAATATACCTTCATTTACCTGAAGAAATAAAAAAAGGATAGGGAATTTTTAGGGAACTCGCGTTCGCGGTTACAAAGAATCAAACACTTACCCAACATGAACCCAACACGGCAAATTATACACAAACATATACACTTACCATCATCACCAATCATCACCTTCACAATTATCAAAAAATGCCAAATACTGTACAAATGATATATAAAACTACATTAACATATATAAAATTGCAGGTCAACTGGACGAACTTGCTATACACACAACACGTGCAACAATCACACAGACCGATAAAACCCATACAATACTAGAACAGACCTCACCCGATGTTCGTTTTGACACTAGCACACCAAAACACGAACAATCTGAAGAGATCATAACTACTTTCAAATCCACACCAGGTAGCGAAACTGCTACAACTGTGGTCACGAAACGCACCATCATTAAAAAATCTAAGAAACAGAAAGGTGATCAAGGCGACGTCATCATTGACGAAGTCATCCACGAACGAAAGCCAGAAGATATCGAAGAGCCAAAGAGCGAAGTGCTAATTCAGGAAGTCCACACGGACGACGAAACCGCCGAAGTCGTAACGCCGAGTTACATAGAGGAGCTTCCAGAGGAAGTTAAAATTACCGAGGTATTTGACGACGAAGGCGTGAAACAAAAGAAACTTACCAAAAAGCGTGTAATCAAGAAACACAGGGGAGACAAACAAGAGAGGACCGAAATCGTAACGGTCGTCGAAAAAGACAAAGAACCTGAAACTACAGTTACAGTGGAAGAATACGAAGTGCCGGAAGAATACAAACCAACATCGCCCGAACCAGAATACGTGGAAGAACTCCCGGAAGAAGTTAAAATCCTTGAGGACAAAAAGGTCATCAAGAAGCGAGTGATCAAGAAACACAGAGGTCAAAAACAAGAACGCACGGAAATCGTTACTATTGAGGAAGCTGGTAAGGAGCCAGAAACAACGGTTACAGTGGAAGAATACGAAGTGCCGGAGGAATTCCAACAAATCGAAGAGGAACCGCTTTACATCGAAGAACTACCGGAAGAAGTTAAAGTAACCGAAGACGTCACCGAAGGTGTCAGGAGGAAGAAGATCACCAAGAAGCGTGTGATCAAAAAACAGAAACCAGGCAAAGAAGAAACCACCGAAATTGTAACGGTGGAAGAAGAGGGTAAGGTGCCGGAAGTTACAGTTACAGTAGAAGAATACAAATCGCCCGAAGAATTCAAACCGAAGAAACCCAAATCAGTGAAAGCGCAATTGATCGAGGAATTGCCTGAAGAGGTTAAGGTAACCGAGGTGGTAACGCACCAAGGTACCAAACAAAAGAAAATCACCAAAACGCGAGTAATTAAAAAGCAGTTGGGTGACAAACAGGAGAGGACAGAAATTGTGACTGTCGAAGAAGATGGAAAAGAACCAGAAACTTCCGTTACTGTAGAAGAATACGAGGTTCCTGAAGAATTTAAAATCACCAAGCGTAAATCTTTGAAACCGGAATACGTCGAGGAACTTCCCGAGGAAGTTAAGGTAACCGAAACTGTTTCTCACGAAGGTGTGAAACAAAGGAAGGTGGTTAAAACTCGCGTTATTAAGAAGCAGAAGGGCGACAAGCAGGAAAGGACTGAGATTGTGACTGTCGAGGAGGAAGGTAAGCAACCGGAAACTCAAGTTACAGTCGAAGAGTACGAAGTTCCTGAGGAATTTAAGATCACTAAACGCAAATCGCTTAAACCTGAATACGTCGAAGAACTTCCGGAAGAGGTGCAAGTCACAGAAACTGTTTCACATGAAGGTGTGAAACAGAAGAAGACCATCAAAACTCGCGTCATTAAGAAGCAGAAGGGTGAGAAACAGGAGACGACTGAAATCGTTACTGTTGAGGAAGATGGTAAACAACCGGAGACGAAGGTCACCGTTTTCGAGCAGCTAGAACCGCTCGAAGAAAAACCAGTGGAAGTCGAAGAGCTTCCTGAAGAAGTGAAGGTGACAGAATACGTTGATCAGGAAGGCGTTAAGCGAAAGAGGATCATCAAAAAGAAAATCATCAAGAAGCAGAAACGCGGCAAGGAAGAGAAAACTGAAATTGTGACAGTACAGGAGGAAGGCAAACAACCGGAAACTTCGGTCACAGTTGAAGAATACGAAGTGCCCGAAGAGTTCAAGCAAATTAAATACAAACCGGAGGAGCCTCAGGTCATCGAAGAACTTCCCGAAGAGGTTAAGATTATTGAAGTTAAAACCTTGAGTGGCAAGAAGCAAAAGAGAATTGTCAAAAAGCGCGTCCTTAAGAGGCAGAAGGGTGACAAGGAGGAGAAGACGGAAATTGTCACTGTCGAAGAGGAAGGAAAGGAACCGGAAACCACAGTTACAGTTGAAGAGTACGAAGTACCCGAAGAGTTTAAACCAATCGAAGAGAAACCTGATTTCATCGAAGAACTTCCTGAAGAAGTTAACGTCACCGAAGTGGTTGATACTCGCGGCAGGAAGCAAAAGAAAGTTATCAAGAAACGCGTGATTAAGAAGCAACGCGGCAACAAGGAAGAAAAGACTGAAATCGTTACGGTCGAAGAGGAAGGAAAGAAACCAGAAACAACAGTTACAGTCGAGGAATATGAAATTCCCGAGGAGATCAAATCGATCAAACCGAAGCGCGTTAAAGCGCAAATCATCGAGGAATTACCAGAAGAAGTTAAGGTGACCGAAGTCGTTTCGCACCAAGGCAAGAAGGAGAAAAAGATCACCAAGACCCGGGTAATCAAGAAACAGAAGGGTGACAAGCAAGAGAGAACCGAAATCGTAACAGTCGAAGTTGAAGGAAAAGAACCTGAAACCACTGTTTGCGTCGAAGAATACGAAGTACCCGAAGAATTCAAAATCACCGAGGAAAAACCAGAAAAACCGGAATACATTGAAGAAATGCCGGAAGAAGTGAAAGTTACCGAGGTTGTGACGCGTCACGGTGTTAAACAAAAGAAGACCATCAAGAAACGCATCATCAAGAAGCAAATCGGTGATAAGGAAGAGAAAACCGAGATAACCACAGTCGAAGAAGAAGGCAAAGCGCCAGAAACCACAGTTACAGTTGAGGAATATGAAGTTCCGGAAGAATTCAGGATCACTAAACGCAAATCCATCAAACCCGAATACGTCGAGGAAATGCCTGAGGAAGTGAAGGTAACAGAAGTAATTTCTCACGAAGGTGTTAAGCAGAAGAAAACAATCAAGAAACGTGTTATCAAAAAGCAAATTGGTGGTAAACAGGAAACAACAGAAATCGTTACAGTTGAGGAGGAAGGAAAGCTTCCAGAAACAACAGTTACTGTCCAAGAAGGTCCAGTCAAGTACAGACCGGAAGTTATTGAAGAATACCCTGAACAAGTTACAGTTACCGAAGAGGTGACCGACAAAGGAATCAAACAGAAGAAAATAATTAAGAAGAAAATCGTTAAAACTGTTGTTGAGGAAAAAACTGCCCCAGAAGAAATTGTGGAAGAATTAGAAGAATTTAAACCACAAGAAATTATTGAAGAACTTCCCGAAGAGGTGAAAGTAACCGAAGAGATTACAGATACCGGTGTTAGGAGGAAGAAGATAATCAAGAAACGCGTTATTAAGAAACAAAAGGGTAACATGGAAGAAAAAACAGAAATTGTCACAGTCGAGGAAGAAGGCAAGAAACCTGAAACCACTGTAACAGTTGAGGAGTACGAAGTACCTGAAGAATATAAACCCCTCAAACAAGAACCTGTGTTCATCGAGGAACTTCCTGAGGAAGTTAAAGTCACCGAAGTCGTGACAGATAAAGGTGTTAAACAAAAGAAGATCATCAAGAAACGCGTGATCAAACGCCAGAAGGGTGGGAAAGAAGAGAAAACCGAGATTGTTACAGTGGAAGAGGAAGGAAAGCAACCAGAAACAAAGGTTTCTGTTGAGGAATACGAAGTTCCGGAAGAATTCACGATTGATAAACGACCATCATTGAAACCCGAAATAATCGAAGAACTTCCTGAAGAAGTTAAAGTCACCGAAGTAATTGATATTCGTGGCAAGAAGCAAAAGAAAATTATCAAGAAACGCGTCATAAAAAAACAAATTGGCGATAAGGAAGAGAAAACCGAAATCGTTACAGTTGAGGAAGACGGCAAAAAGCCCGAAACCACAGTTACCGTTGAGGAATATGAAGTGCCAGAAGAATTCAGAATCACAAAACGCAAGTCTCTTAAACCGGAATACATCGAAGAAATGCCCGAAGAAGTTAAAGTTACTGAAGTGGTTACACACGGCGTTAAGCAGAAGAAAATCGTCAAGAAACGTGTGATCAAGAAGCAGGTTGGTGACAAAGAGCAGACAACAGAAATCGTTACGGTCGAAGAGGAAGGTAAAGAACCGCAAACTTCTATCACCGTTGAAGAATACGAAGTACCTGAAGAATTCAGGATCACTAAACGCAAATCGATTAAACCAGATTACATCGAAGAACTTCCAGAAGAGATTAATGTGACTGAAGTTGTTTCTCACCAAGGCACGAAGCAAAAGAAGACCATCAGAAAACGTGTTATCAAAAAACAAATTGGTGACAAAGAAGAAAAGACAGAAATAACAACTGTTGAGGAGGAAGGAAAAGAACCAGAAACCACGGTAACAGTTGAGGAATATGAAGTTCCGGAAGAGTTTAAGATAACTAAACGTAAATCGATCAAACCGCAATATATCGAGGAACTTCCAGAAGAAGTCAAGGTGACGGAAGTGATTACTCAGACTGGAGCTAAAGAAAAGAAAACCACCAAGAAACGCGTCATCAAGAAACAAGTGGGAGACAAGGAACAGAAAACTGAAATTGTTACTGTCGAGGAAGAAGGCAAGAAACCCGAGACTACAGTTACTATTGAGGAGTACGAAGTTCCGGAAGAATTCAGAATTACTAAACGCAAGTCACTGAAACCAGAGTACATCGAAGAACTACCTGAAGAAGTGAAGGTAACTGAAGTTATCTCACATCAAGGTAAGAAACAAAAGAAAACTGTTAAAACCAGAGTTATCAAGAAACAAGTTGGTGACAAGGAAGTGAAAACTGAAATAGTGACTGTGGAAGAGGAAGGAAAGGAACCGGAAACTAAAGTTACCGTTGAGGAATACGAGGTTCCTGAAGAATTCAGGATCACCAAACGAAAATCCATTAAACCGGAATACATCGAGGAACTTCCCGAAGAAGTTAAAGTGACTGAAGTCGTTTCTCACAGAGGCAAGAAGCAGAAGAAGATCGTTAAAACCAGAGTCATCAAAAAGCAAATCGGTGATAAGGAGGAAAAAACAGAAATTGTCACCGTCGAGGAAGAAGGCAAAGAACCAGAGACCACTGTCACTGTTGAGGAATACGAAGTTCCCGAAGAGTTCAGAATAACCAAACGCAAATCTCTGAAACCAGAGTATGTCGAAGAGCTTCCCGAGGAAGTCAAGGTAACAGAAGTGGAAACACGCGAGGGAACAAAGAAAAAGAAAATCATTAAGAAGCGTGTCATTAAAAAGCAAATAGGTGACAAGGAAGAGAAAACGGAAATTGTAACGGTTGAAGAGGAGGGCAAAGAGCCGGAAACATCCATTACCGTTGAAGAATACGAAGTTCCTGAAGAGTTTAAGATAACCAAACGTAAATCTGTTAAACCTGAGCTCATAGAAGAACTTCCAGAGGAAGTTGAAGTAAGCGAAGTTGTTACTCGCGAGGGAACTAAGCAGAAGAAAATCATTAAGAAACGGGTGATCAAGAAACAGGTTGGCGGAAAGGAAGAAAAAACTGAAATTGTTACTGTTGAGGAAGATGGCAAAGAACCAGAAACTTCCGTCACTGTTGAAGAATACGATGTTCCGGAAGAATTTAAACCGATCAAACGTGAATCCATCAAACCTGATTTCATTGAAGAACTTCCCGAAGACGTTAAGGTAACAGAAACAGTAACTCACGAGGGCGTGAAAAAGAAGAAGATTATCAAAACCAGAGTAATCAAGAAGCAAAAGGGTCAGAAACAAGAACGAACTGAAATTGTCACTGTTGAGGAAGAAGGCAAGAAGCCGGAAACTTCGGTGACAGTTGAAGAATTCGAAATGCCCGAAGAATACAAACCCATTGAATACAAACCTGAGGAACCCGAATATATTGAGGAAATGCCCGAAGAAGTCAAGGTTACCGAGACTGTGACTAGGGAAGGCGTTAAACATAAGAAGATTATCAAGAAGCGTGTCATCAAGAAACACAAAGGCGGAAAACAAGAAAGCACAGAAATTGTAACTGTGGAAGAAGAAGGCAAACAACCAGAAATTACCGTAACAGTTCAAGAAAAAGAGACTCCGGAATACGAACCGAGGGAGCCCGAACAATTAACAATCGAAGAACTACCGGAGGATGTTAAAGTCACCGAAACTATAACACCGGAAGGTATCAGGAAGAAGAAAATAATCAAGAAACGTGTTATTAAGAAACAGAAAGGACCTAAAGAGGAACGCACCGAAATTGTGACTGAAGAAGAGGAAGGCAAGGAACCGGTAACTAAGGTTACCGTTGAGGAATACGAAGTTCCTGAAGAGTTTAAGATTACCAAACGTAAATCCATCAAGCCCGAATATATCGAAGAACTTCCTGAAGAAGTTAAGGTTACCGAAACTGTGACACGCGAAGGCGTTAAACAGAAAAAGATCATCAAAAGGCGCGTCATTAAGAAACAAATTGGAGGTAAAACAGAAAAAACTGAAATTGTCACCGTCGAGGAAGATGGAAAGGCACCGGAGACCACAATCTCCGTCGAAGAGGTGCCAGTGACTTACGAACAAATTGATCACAAGTTCGTCAAGCCGGAATCTATCGAAGAACTTCCCGAAGAAGTTAAAGTCACTGAAATCGTAACGCCTGAAGGAACCACAGTAAGGAAGGTAATCAAGAAGAGGGTAATCAAGAAACAGAAGGGACCTAAAGAGGAGAGAACTGAAATTATCACTGTCGAAGAGGAGGGCAAGAAACCCGAAACCCAAGTCACCGTAGAAGAATACGAGATGCCTGAAGAGTTGAAACAAATTAGGAAATTATCTGTTAAACCTGAATACATTGAGGAACTTCCTGAAGAAGTTAAATTAACTGAAACTGTAACGCGCGAAGGTATCACGAAGAAGAAACTTATTAAAACTCGTGTTATCAAGAAGCAAAAGGGACACAAGCAAGAAAGAACTGAAATTGTAACTGTGGAAGAAGAAGGAAAAGCACCCGAAACTATAGTCAACGTTGAAGAATACGAAGTACCTGAGGAGATTAAACCGATCGAAGAACTGAAACCTGAATATGTGGAAGAACTCCCAGAAGAAATTAAGGTAGTCGAGACTGTGACACCGCAAGGCATTAAACAGAAGGTCACCAAAAAACGTGTTATCAAGAGGCAAAAGGGCGGAAAGGAAGAGCGCACCGAAATTGTAACTGTGGAAGAAGATGGTAAAAAACCGAAGACTTCTGTAACTGTGGAAGAATTCGATGCACCGGAAGAAATTAAACCCACCGAATTGCTCTCCATTAAACCTAAATATGTCGAAGAACTTCCCGAAGAGGTTAAAATCACAGAGACCGTGTCTCGTGAAGGTATCAAAAAGAAGAAGATTGTTAAAACTCGTGTCATCAAGAAACAGAAGGGCGATAAGCAGGAACGCACTGAAATTGTAACTGTGGAGGAAGAAGGAAAGGCACCAGAAACTTCCGTTACCGTAGAGGAATATGAAGTTCCTGAAGAGTACAAACCTAAGGAACAGAAATTAATTGAACCCGAATACATCGAGGAATTACCGGAAGAGGTGAAAGTCACCGAAACCGTAACTCGCGAAGGTGTTAGGAAGAAGAAAATCATTAAGAAGCGCGTGATTAAGAAGCAAATAGGCGATAAGGAGGAGAAAACGGAAATCATTACTGTCGAAGAGGAAGGCAAGAAACCGGAAACTACTGTAACTGTTGAAGAATACGAAGCGCCAGAAGAATTTAAACCAGTAAAGAGGAAATCTATTAGACCTGAATACATTGAAGAATTGCCGGAAGAAGTTAAAGTCGTCGAGACAACGACTCCGGAAGGCATTACTAAAAAGAAGGTTGTGAAAAGGAGGATCATCAAAAAACAGAAGGGTGACAAGACGGAGAAAACGGAAATCGTTACCGTGGAGGAAGAGGGCAAAAAACCCGAAACTTCGGTAACAATCGAAGAAGTCGATGGACCGAAACAAGAAGAACCAAAATACCTTTTCGTACCTACCCTGGCGAACAAACCGAAAACGGAGCAAGAACTTATAGATGAAGCACGCGCCGAATTTATTAAAAAGGCTCTGTACAAACAACCTGAAAGAGTCGAGGAAAATGAGGAGGAGACCGTGATTAAGAAGAAAACGATTAAGAAACGCAAATCTAAGAAACCTGAGGAAGAAGAAATTCAACAAGAGAAGCCTGAATATATCGAAGAACTTCCGGAGGAGATTAAAATCACTGAAACGATTACTCCCGAAGGAATCAAGAAGCGCACTGTCAAGAAGCGCGTAATCAAGAAGCACAAGGGACACAAGCAAGAGCAAACGGAAATCGTAACAGTCGAGGAAGACGGTAAACAACCGGAAACGTCTGTTACCGTTGAAGAACTCGATGCTCCGGAAGATTTCAAACCAACTGAAGAAGAGTGGGTTAAACCCAAATACATAGAAGAGCTTCCTGAGGAAGTTAAAATTGTTGAGACCGTAACTCCGGAAGGAATTAAACAAAAGGTCATCAAGAAGAGGGTGATCAAAAAGCGCAAGGGCGTGAAACAGGAACGCACCGAAATTGTAACCGTCGAGGAGGAAGGTGAAGCTCCTAAGACTACCGTCACCGTTGAAGAAATTGAAACTCCGGAAGAATTTGCACCGGTCGAAGAAAAACCACAGTACATTGAGGAATTACCAGAAGAAATTAAGGTTACTGAAATCGTTACACCAGAAGGTACCCATAGGAAACAAGTTGTTAAGAAGAGGGTAATTAAACGTAAAAAACACGGAAAACAGGAAACCACCGAAATCGTCACTTTAGAAGAAGAAGGCCTCGAACCGGTAACCACTGTTACTGTTGAGGAATTTGAAGCGCCATTCGAAGAAGCTCCAATTCGTCCTGTGTACATCGAAGAGATACCAGAAGATGTGAAGGTCACAGAAGTGGTCACTCACGAAGGCGTGCAAAAGAAACGTATCGTTAAGAAACGTGTCATCAAGAAACATAAGCCTGGTAAAGAGGAAACCACTGAAATTGTAACCGTCGAAGAAGAGGGAGAAGAACCGACGACCACTGTAACTGTTCAAGAAAAGGAAGTTCCGGTAGAATACGAAACTATCGAGAATAAATTTGTTCAACCAGAATTTATCGAGGAATTCCCAGAGGAGATGAAAGTCACAGAGATCGTTTCCGTTGATGGAACTTCCAAGAAACGTATTAGCAAAAAACGCGTCATCAAGAAGCACAAACCTGGCAAGCAAGAAACAACGGAGATCGTAACCGTGGAGGAGGAAGGCAAGAAGCCTGAGACCACGGTGACCGTAAAAGAAGTAGATCTTCCCGTCGAGGAAAGCATCGATGAGTTGCCTGAAGTAGTTGAGGTGAAAGAGATTATTACTGATGAGGGTGTGAGAACTGAACAAGTAGTTAAGAAACGTACGATTAAGAAACGCAAAGGACCGAAACAGGAAACCACTGAAATTATAACGGTGGAGGAATTAGGTAAGGAACCGGAAACGAGCGTGAAAGTCACCACACAAACACTTACAACACCCGAAGAAGATATTACAACCACCATCACCACCACCACACCAGATACTACCAAACCACAAGAACACATACACAAGAAAACACGAAAACAAGAACCCAAAAAGAAACAACAACAACCCGACGACTCTGAAGAACCGAAATATCTTTTCGTTCCCACACTCGCAAACAAAGAACACTTAAAAGATGAACAAGACATTATTGACACTGTTAGGGCGGAATTTATTAAGAAAGCTCTGTTCAAACGACCCGAGGTCGTTGAGCAGGAAGAAACAACTGTTCACAAGAAACGGGTAACCAAAAAGCGCAAGGTAATTAAAACAGGTGAAGTAGAGGAACAGCCGGATCACGTCGAAGAACTTCCCGAAGAAATAAAGGTGACCGAAACGATTAAACCGGACGGTACAGAAAGTGTAAGTATTGTCAAAAAGCGGGTAATCAAAAAACGTAAGGGCAACAAGCAAGAAGTTATGCAAATAGTTACAACGGAAATTGAAGATCAAGAACCTGAGACCACTGTGACTGTGCAAGAAGAGGACGTACCAGAGGAGGAGCAATTCATAACTCCCCAATACATCATCGAAATACCAGAAGAAATTAAAATAACCGAGAGCTATTCTCTGGATGGCACGAAGCACAAGAAAATTGTCAAGAAACGCGTCATCAAACGTAGAAAGGGCGTCAAAGAAGAAAGAACGGAAATAGTGACCGTCGAAGAGGATGACAAAGCTCCAGAAATTGCAGTTACCGTAACAGAAACCGAACAACCGGAAGAATACATCATGCCGAAATACATAGAAGAATTACCGCACGAAGTTAAGGTGGTAGAAGTAGAAACTCCGGAAGGAACACTTAAGAAGCAAATCGTCAAAAAGCGAGTAATTAAAAAGCGCACAGGTTCCAAACAGCAAATCACCGAAATCGTTACTGTCGAAGAGGAAGGAAAGAGTCCCGAAACTCTAGTCACCGTCGAAGAAACTACCGTTCCTCTGGAAGAAATCACCGAATCACTACAAGTCGAACAACAACCAGAAGAAATCACCGAACTTCCCGTAGAACTTAAGGTTATCGAAACCGAAACACCGTTAGGTACAATCACGAAGAAACATATTAAAAAGCGTGTCATCAAGAAGCGCAAACCAGGTAAGGAAGAGACCACGGAAATTGTTACAGTTGAAGAGGAAGGTAAGGAACCTGAAACTATTGTTACCGTGCATGAAACGGAAACACCGGAAGAATTCGTGGAACCTGAATACATCGAGGAATTGCCTGAGAAAATACAGATTACCGAAACCATCACTCCTGAGGGAGTACAGAAAACTAAGATAACCAAGAGGAGAATTATTAAGAGACGCAAGGCTGGCAAAGAGGAAACCACTGAAATTGTTACAGTCGTTGAAGATGGACAGAAACCTGTTACATTCGTTGAAATACAAGAGGAAACACCTGAAGAAACTAAACAGACGCGTAAGATTAAAAAGAAAAAGCCCGAGGAAATACCAGTTGGTGAAGAGGTTATCGAAAAACTGAAACCAACTGAAGAAGAGCCTAAGAAGCATTTAACGGCGGAAGAAAAGCTCGAGAAGATCAAGAGGAAACTCAAGAAGAAGAAATCTGTGGACAAGGAAGAAACCATCGAATATCCGGTTTACATTGAAGAATTGCCGGTTCAACTGCAAACAGTTGAAAGCGAAACTCCGGAGGGACCATTGAAGAAGGTCATAAAGACTAGAGTTATCCGCAAACGCACCGGTAAAAAGATGGAAAGTACAGAGATCGTCACCGTTGAAGAGAACGGACAAGTTGTCGATACCACTGTTAATGTGACAGAATCTGAAACACCTTTGGAAGAAATCGTCTTCGCTACACCAGTTATAGAGGAAATACCAGATGATGATCAAGTCATAGAAATTGATACCAACGAAGAAACACCGAAGAAACGAATCACCAAAAAGAAGGTGTTCTATAAGGAAGTTGGACCAGTAGTTGAGACAACTGAAATTACTACTGTCGAAGAGGATGGTCAAGAGCCGATCACTGAAGTGACGGTAGAATCTGTTGACAAGGAAGAATTCATCAAGAGGCGCACAAAGAAAATCAAAAAGAAGAAACAGCCTAAGGAGAAATACTTGTTTGTACCGACTCTGGCACATAAAGATGATGTCGACAGTGAGGAGGAAGTTATTGATATGGTACGTTTGGAAATTCTCAAGAAAGCTGTGTCGTTGCCTCAATATGAGGAAATTATGCAAGAGGAATATCTGGACTTTGATATTGTGCAGCCAGAGATGGCGCACGCAACTTGTGAAGAATATCCGGAGCTGGTAAGTGTCGTTCAAGTGCAGACAGCTGGTGTCATCGAACAGAAAGTTATCAAGAAGAGAAGAATTAAGGATAAAAAAGACGGCAAAGAGAAAGTCACGGACATTATTACAGTTGAACAAAAGGATAAACCCAAACAATTCTACATAATCGAAGACGCCAAAGAAGAAATCGGCGAGGAGGAAGTTCCTATTAAGGTAATTGAATTACCTGAAGAAGTTAAAGTGGAAGAAGTCCTCGACGAAAACAACATTCCTATAAAGAGAACGATTAAGAAACGTAAATTGAAGAAGCCAAAAGATAACGAAAAGGATGAAATAACTGAAATCACAACCGTAGAGGAAGAAGGTAAATTACCGGAAACAACAATTACCACATTCGAAGCACCGAAAAAGAAACCGACCGAAGAAAAACCAAAGAAACCAGAAGCTCAAAAGATACAGCTCATCTCTAAACCAAAGTCGATGAAAGCGGAGATTATCAAGGTGGAAGATTTGCCGTCGCTCCTTAAGAAAAAGAGAACGACCCCGAAAGCACCGCAAAAATCAAAGACTCCGAAGTTCAGGCTGAAGAGCAGAATCAGGTTCATCGATTTCCCATCGCAATCCGAGACTGAGCAAAAGCCCAAGATCTCTGAATTAACAAGAGTGGTAAAGGACAATGGTATTTTGTCCAGGAACATGAAGGAGGCTGAAAAGATTGTGAAAACTAAGCGCAGGAAATTGAAGTCAGTTAAGGACGATACCGAAGACCTCGAAAAACTCGATCTGGAGTTCGAGGAATTGAAGAAAAAAGAACCCGAATCCGTGGACGAACAATACAAATACAAACGGCCGGAAAAGAAACCGAAAGAGGAAGAGGAATTACCTAAACCGCTGAAAATCGGAAAAGGAAAGGTTCCCAAAGAGGAGGAGATTCCTGAAGTCATTAAATTGAAAAAGATTCCAACCAAAGAAAAGCAACCAGAAGAAGTTGTTAAGAAGGAGAAGAAGGAGAAACCGACGAAAAAACCGGAACCGATTGATTTGCCAGAAGTTGAAAGACCCGACTTGGAACCGTTCAAACCTTACGACATTGATGGCACAGATAGAGAAATTGAAGAATTACAATTGGAACCTTTCGAACGCAAACCTAAAGAACCGAAGGATGCCGAGAAACCCAAACGTACCAAGAAACCAAAACCAGAGCACAAGCCTGAAACAGAAGAATCAATTCTCGTGAAAGGAATTCCAAAGAAAACTGAGCCGGAGGAAGAACCGGATCTGAAATTGAGATACAAACAAAAGGAAAAACCAGAGGAAGAACCTGAGGTTATTAAACTGAAACCATTTAAGAAACCTAAAGACGAGAAACCTACTGGCGACAAGGACTTGGATGTTGGAAAACCTAAAGGATATGAAAGAGACGAACCAAAGTTCGAATTAGTGCTTCCAGAGTTTGAAATGAAGGATAAGAAACGTAAGAAACCGAAGAGGAAGATTTCCATGCACGAATTACCTGAAGAAATAGAAGTTGTTCAGGTAAAAGACGATAAAGGAAAACCGGTAAAGAAAACAATCAAGAAACGTGTTATCAAGAAGATAACGGCGCCTGCTGAAGAAGTAACGGAAATCATTACCCTTCAATATGGTGATGAAGAACCAGTAACCACGATAACTGTTGAAGAGTTCTCTGAACCTGAGGAGGAAATACCGGAAACGGCTACGATCGTAGAGGAAACCCCAGAACAAGTTACCACCGAATTGGTAACGATAAATAACGTGGTTAGGAAGAAGGTAATCAAAAAGAAACTGATTAAGAAACCTAAAGGAGATAAAATGGAAACCACTGAGATAACTGTCGTCGAAGAGGATGACCACGAACCCGAAGTAACTGTATTGGAGACAGTAGAAAATTTAACACCGCAAGAAATAAAACCAAAGAAAGCCAAGGAGCTCATCGTTGAATTACCAGAAGAAGTCAAGGTAACCGAAGTGGTGACGAATGAAGGAGAAGTAGTTAAGGTCATCAGGAAGAAACGTATCATCAAAAAGAGAATTGCTCCCAAAGAGGAAATCACCAATATTGAAGTAACGGAAGTAGAAGATCAAGAACCAGTAACAACCGTCACTATTGTAGAAAAAGAGCTGGAGGAAGTGGAAGAAATTCCAGAAAACGTTCAAGTTATCGAAGAATTACCGGAAAAGGTTGATATTACTCAAGTGGTGGACGAAACTGGAAAGATTACCAGAAAGATAATTAAGAAACGTATTATCAAGAAACCAAAGGACAAGGAAGTTGAAACCACCGAAATCACAACTATCTGCGAAGACGATAAACCCGAAGAGGTAATCGTTAAGACAAGCAAGGGTAAGAAAATTAAGTACTTCGACGAAGAAACAGACGTGATTGAACCCTTCGCCACCAAAAAACATAAGGCTAAACCTGTTATGCACGAGTTGCCTGAAGAGGTGACTGTAACAGAAACTGTGTCCAGACAAGGTGCGCCTGTGAAGAGAACCACCACGAAACGAGTAATAAAGAAGCCTATTCACGCCAAAGAGGAAATAATGGAGATAGTAACGGTTCAAGAAGGAGACGATGAACCCACATCCAAAGTGACTGTAACAATAGAAGAAATCAATGAGCCTGATTTGATCGAGGAAATTCCGGATGATTCGGAAATTGTCGAGGAAATGCCTGAGGAAATTATAATAACCAGCGATAAGAGCTCCAGAAAAACTGTTAGGAGGAGGGTCATCAAGAAACCGAAAGATGACGATGACATTGAAATAACGGAAATTGAAACAATCACTGAGGACGATAATGCGCCGGAAATAATAATAAAAACTTCCAGAGTGAAGAGATTGAAGACGATTCCTGAAGAAACTATCGAAGAGTTGGAAGTCGAAGATAGGAAAGCCAAGAAGGCGCACATCTTAACTCATGAACTTCCTGAAGAAATAACTGTAACACAGGTTGTTAGCAAGGAAGGAATCTCTGTAGAGAGGATCGAGAAGAAACGAGTTATTAAGAAACGCATTGCTCCAAAGGAAGAAATCACGGAAATCGAAACTGTCCAAGAAGATGACAAGAAACCGGTCAGCAGAGTAACAGTTACCGAGCATGTGGTTGAAAAGTTCGAAGAGCTTCCAGAGGAAGCCGTTGTTATTGAAGAGTTACCTAACGTAATTAACGTTACAGAGGTCATCGATAATAGGGGTGTTTCGACGAAGAAAATTATTAAGAAGAGGATAATCAAGAAACCGAAAGGCGATGAAATGGAAACAACGGAAATCACAACTGTTCACGAGGAAGACAAGAAACCGAAAACAACTGTAGAAGTGAAAACTTCGAAACCTCTGAAAACCAAACCGATTGATTTCGATGAGTTAACCGAACTGAAACCGTTCGACAGAAAACTGAAAGAAGCTAAAGTGGTAATTCAAGAACTACCCGAGGAATTTACGGTAACTGAGGTGGTTTCCAACCTGGGCAAGGTTGAAAAGAAAACGGTGAGGAAGCGCGTCATCAAGAAGCAGATACAACCGAAAGAAGAGGTGACGGAAATAATAACCGTCGAAGAGGACGGAAAGGAACCCGTAACCACAGTCACAGTGCAGGAACTTGAAGAACCGTTCATCGAAGAGGAATTACCCGAAAGCATCATAATCGAAGAATTACCGGAAGAAGTTAAAGTAACAGAAATTATTGACGAAGAAGGCACGACTAAGAGAATAACAAAGAAACGCGTTATCAGGAAACCCAAAGACAAGAAAACAGAGGTGACCGAAATAGTTACTGTTGAAGAAGAAGACAAACAACCTGAAGTCAAAGTACATACTTACACTGTCGAGGACTTGGAAGATGCCGAAGTTCTCGAACCGTTACCTAAGATGCGCAAAGCCAAGGTTACCCAAGAGTTACCCGAAGAAATCACTGTGATTCAAGTGAAAACTGAAGAGGGAAAACCCGCTCAGAAAACGATCAAAAAGAGAGTAATCAAAAAGAGAACTGGTCCTAAAGAAGAAATCACAGAAATTGAAACGATCCAGGAAGGTGAAAAGGAACCGGTAACAACTGTAAAGGTTACCGAGGAGGACGTTGAAGAATTCAAGCAAGAACCTGAAATTGAACAATTAGAAGAATTGCCCGAAGAAGTAAAGGTAGTCGAAGAAGTGATCGAGGGTAAAAAGATGAAGAAAATTATTAAGAAGAGAGTCATCAGAAAACCTATAGACGATGATCAAATCGAGACAACAGAGATTATTACCGTGCACGAGGATGATAAATCTCCTGAAATCAAGGTGAACGTAAAACTGTCTAAATTCGATGAGGTAACAATCGATGAAGAGATAGTCGATGAATTCGAAGTTAAACCAAAAACTAAGAAGGCCAAGGTAATCAAAGATAAGCAAGAGAAGGTTAAAATTACAAAACCGCTCACTGGTAAGGTTCCGAAGTTACAAGAAACAGCGCAACAAGTTGAAGAAACCACAACATTAGACACACCACTCACACATGAACATACTGATGTTAAGATTACACCACTATCAGAATCTCAAACAGTCACAGAAACACAACTATTAGACGGTACACTAGGTAAGAACACATCCATAGAACTAAGCGTCGGATTCGTAGGATCATATGTTAATCAATATTGTATTACAGGTGAAGTTAAACCAGACGAAATTGTCTTTGATAAGGCAACTTCTTCTGTGACAGATATAAAAGAGCATGTATCTGTGACAGTGGTTGAGTCGCAAAAGAACGAGGACAAAATCGAAGAAGAGGAGGTGATTGCAAAGGCCGTCGAAGTCGTCGAACCGGAACTCGAAGTGGTTGAGAAGAAAAAGAAGAAGGTGAAGAAACCCAAGGAAGTGCATCCCGTCGAAGAGGATGCGCCTATAATTGAAGAAGTCACCGAGGAAGAAATCGTTGAAGAAAAGAAGAAGATCAAGAAGCATAAACCGATCGAGGAAGATGATAAACCGATCATCGAAGAAGTTGAAGATGAAAAACCGATTATCGAAGAAGTCATCGAAGAGAAACCCATTGAGATCGAAGAGGAGATCATTGAAACCATCGAGAAGAGAAAGAAAAAGATCAAGAAACCCAAAGAGGAGAAACCAGTGATCGAAGAAGTCGTCGATGAGAAACCGGAAGAAATCGAGGAGGAAACTATTGAGACCATCGAAAAGAAGAAGAGAAAGATCAAGAAACCCAAGGATGTTAAACCGATTGAAGAAGTTCCAGTTGAGGATGAGAAACCAAAGGAGGTTGAGAAACCGAAGAAATCCAAGTTGCAGAAACTTGAGCCCCTCAAAATTGACCGTAAGGAAATTAAGCCACAAAAATTGATCATAACGAAGCCGGAAGATAGCCCGCTCAACTTCGCAGAGATTAAGCTGAAGAAACCGAAGATTCCGCAAAGGAAAGATATCAAGGAGAAAAAGGTGCCCAAGTTCTTGCTGAAAAGTAGGATGACTCTGGTCACTTTCCCTCCCATCACGGAATCTCAACAGAAACCCAAGTACTCCCAACTCGAGCCGGTCTATAAAGATAACGGTGTTCTGTCTCGCAACGTAAAAGACGCCGAAAAGGTAATGAAAACAAAACGTAGGAAACTGAAGGACGTTGATAAGAGTCTCGAGGATCTGGAAAAATTGGATCTGGAATTTGAAGAATTGCACAAGAAGGAACTTGAGAAAGTGGATAAGGAACTATACCAGAAACCGAAGAAGGAGAAGCCCAAAGAACCTGAAGTCGAAGAACCTAAGAAACTTAAGATTGGTAAAGGAAAGGTACCTCAAGAGGAGTTCACTCCAGAGGAAATTAAACTGAAGAAGGTTCCTCACAAGGAAAAATTAGAACCTGAAGAAGTGGAAAAGAAACCGATTAAGAAGGACGTCCTGAAACCTGAGGTTAAGGAGATCAAGGACGAAGAAGAACCAACACGTCTTAAGTTTGAACCGTTTGACATCGACAGGGAATCACCTGAAAGAGAAGTGTATGAGAAACCGGAATTCGAGAAACCTGAAGAAGAAAAACCAAAGGAAGAAAAAGTTAAGAAACCAAAGACCAAGAAGGTGAAACCGGAACCAGAGGTAGAACAAATCGAATTGATCAAGGGTAAACCAAAACCGAAGGAAGAAGAGGAAACACCTGAGCTTAAGTTGAAATACAAGCAAAAGGAATTACTACCGGAGGAACCAGAAGAAATTAAACTGAAACCATTCAAGAAACCTAAACCCGACGAAGAAGAAAAACCAAAGGAGATAGACGTTGGTAAACCTGAAGGTATTGAATTCAAACGTGACGAAGAACCGATTAAAAAGAAGGTGATTAAGATCAGGAGGAAAACTAAGGGAAAAGTAGGTAAACCTGCAGAACACGAGGACATCGAAGGAGAAGATGAAATTTCCGAAGACGTTACATTCGAGGAAGCCGTAGAAGAACTACCGGTTGAGGAAATTCCCGAGGACGAAGAGATATTCGAAGATGCCAATGAACTGATTGAAGAAGATGTGACCGTAGTCAAGAAAACAAGAAAAATTAGAAGACCTAAAATTAAAGAACCAGAAAAACCTGAATTGGTCGAAGAAGAGCAACCCGAAGAAGAAACCGTGCAAATCGATGAAGTTGTAGAGAAAATTGAAAAAATCAAAAAGAAGAAACCCAAAGTGCAAGAGAAGGAAGAGAAACCAGAAGAACCAGAGAAGGTCGAAGAAAAACCAGAGAAACTGACGCCCATTAAGGTGGACAGGAAAGAAGTAAAACCACAAAAAATGGTGATAACTAAACCTGAAGACGCCCCAGTTAACCTCGCGGAGATTAAACTGAAGAAACCAAAGATTCCTCAGCAGAAGGAAAGGCGCGGGTCGAAACTTCCTAAATTCCTACTGAAGAGCAGAATTCGTTTCGTTGATTTCCCACCGCTCTCAGAACTCTTGAAGCAGCCGGAGATATCTAAACTTGCTCCAGTCGTTAAAGACAACGGAGTATTGTCGCGCAATGTCGCTGATGCCGAGAAAGTTATCAAGACGAAGAGAAGGAAAATGAAGGACATCGACAAGAGTATCGAAGATCTGGAGAAATTGGACTTGGAGCTCGATGAAATTAAGAAAACGGAACTGGAGAAGGTCGACGATGAATACAAAAAACTAAAACCACAGAAGAAGGTCAAGGAAGAGGAAACACCGGAGTTGAAGCCACTGAAAATAGGCAAGGGCAAGATTCCCGAGGAAAAGAGCGAAATTGAAGATATCAAGCTGAAGAAGATTCCTGAGAAACCAAAGGAAACTGTTGAAACGGTAGAGAAGAAAAAGAAAGAGCCTAAGGAGGAAACCAAAGAAAAGCTTAAGGATATTCCTAAGGAAGTACCTAAATTAGAGCCGTTCAAACCTTATGATGTCGAAAGGGAATCTCCAGAAAGGGAAGTATTCGAACCAGAGATGCCCGAAAAGATTGAACCCGAAAAACCAGAAGGCAAACCCGAGAAATACAAACGTTCCAAGAAAACTAAACCTGAACCGGAGACTGTGGAAATTCCTCTTGTGAAGGGTGTACCGAAACCCAAGGAACCGGAAGAAGAACCCGAAGTTAAATTCCGTATTAAACAGAAGGAGCTTCCAGAACCGCAACCTGAAGAAATAAAATTGAAACCTTTTAAGAAACCATCTGAAAAAGAAGAAAAACCGGAAGTTGAGAAAGAGGAGGAAGTACTTGTGCCTCAGAAACAAAAGATCGAAGAGGAAGAAATTGTTACTGTGGTAAAGACCAAGAAGAAGATCAAACATAAGAAACCTAAGGACTCCAAAGAAGAAGAAGAACAGGAAGAGCAACCCGAAGAGGAGGTTATCACCGAAGAAGTTTCTTACTTGAAAAAACCAGAGGTGGAAGAACCAGAAGCTCCGAACAAATCCGAGGTTGTAGATAAGACGGAAAAGATTATCGAAGAAGAAGTTGTTACCATCGAGAAAATAAAAAGAAGGAAACCGAAGAAACATGCACCAGAGGAAGAAAAGCCTGAAATCGTAGAGGAGGAAATTAAGAAACCCCAAGTTCAGGAAGAGATTATCGAAGAAATTATTACGGAGAAAATTAAAAAGAAGAAGGTTAAGAAACCGGAGAAGGAAGATAAACCAGAAACGGTAGAACTGAAACCGATCAAGATAGTGCGCAAAGAACAGAAGCCGCAAAAGTTAATAATCACGAAACCGGAAGATGCTCCGATTAATTTCGCTGAAATTAAATTAAAGAAACCAAAGGCACAAGAAAAGAAGGAAATCAAACAAGCAAAGATTCCCAAGTTCATGCTGAAGAGCAGAATCAATTACATCAAATTCCCACCTCTATCTGAAATTCTACAGGAACCAAATATTTCTCAACTGGAACCGGTTGTAAAGGATAACGGCATTCTATCTCGAAACGTCGCGGACGCTGAAAAGGTACTGAAAACAAAACGCAGAAAGTTGAAGGACATCGATCATGTCATGGAAGAACTGGAAAAGGTTGATCTGGAATTTGACGAAACAAAGAAAACCGAACTTGAAAAGGTTGACGATGCGTACAAAATGAAACCAGCACCTAAAAAGCCCAAAGAAGAAAAACCAGAAGAACTTAAGCCGCTGAAGATCGGCAAGGGTAAGGTACCGCAAGTCGAGGAAGTTGTGGAAGATATTAAATTAAAGAAGGTGCCTCAGAAACCTAAAGAAGAAGTCGAGGAGGTCAAGAAAACGGTTATTAAAAAGAAAACCGAAGAGCCTATTGTAGAAATTAAAGAAGAACCAAAGGAACCTAAAGTTGAGCCTTTCGAACCCTTCGATATCGACAGGGAATCTCCAGATAGAGAAGTTCTTGATTTACCAGAGATGCCTGAGAAAGAAGTAGTCCAAGAGGAGAAACCTAAACCGAAACCAAAGAAGACTAAGAAACCAAAACCAGAACCTGAAGTCATTGAAATTCCTTTGGAAAAGGGCGTTCCTAAGCCTGTAGGAGAAAAGGAAGAACCTGAAGTTAAGTTTAGAATTCCGCAAAAGGATAAAGAACCAGAAGAACCCGAACAAATCACATTGAAACCATTCAAGAAACCTAAAGAGGAACCAGAAAAACCAGAGGAACCTGAAGAGACTATTGTCTTCAAACCAAAAGAGGAGAAGATTATCGAGGAAGTTGAAACCATCAGGACTGTTAAGCGCAAGAAGAAACCAAGGCAAAAGAAAACTCATGAAGATGTTGAGGATGAAGTTCAAGTAGAGGAGGAAGAATTTGAGGAGGTCAAGGTGGAAGAGGTGATTCCTGAAAAGCCGAAGAAAACTGAGGTTATCGAACAACTTAAACCGATCAAAATTATTCGCAAGGAAATCAAACCACAGAAATTGATCATAACCAAACCCGAAGATGCACCCATCAACTTCGCTGAAATTAAGTTGAAGAAACCGAAAGCACAAGAGAAGAAGGAAATCAAGAGCGCCCAAATACCCAAATTCTTGCTTAAGAGTCGCATAAACTACGTCGACTTCCCACCATTATCCGAATCAGAAAGGAAACCAGTGATTTCAGAAATGGAACCGATAACCAAAGAAAATGGAATACTCTCCAGAAACATGAAAGAGGCTGAAAAATTGCCAAAGACCAAACGACGCAAGTTGAAGGATATCGAAAAAGATGTAGAAGATTTGGAGAAGTTCGATTTGGAAATGGAGGAGCTTAAGAAGAAGGAATTGGAAAAGGTTGACGATCTCTACAAACAAAAGAAGGAGCCCAAGAAACCAAAGGAAGAAGTTCCCGAAGAAGTGAAGCCGTTGAAGATTGGCAAAGGAAAGGTTCCCGAAAAAGAGGAGATTGTAGAAGAACCTATCAAGCTTAAGAAAATACCAGAGAAACCTGTAGAAGAGAAAGTTGAGGAAATTAAGAAACCCAAGAAGGAGGAACCAGAGGAAAAACCGAAGAAGGAAAAGAAAGAACGGGAATGGCCGGAAACTAAACCGTTCGAGCCGTACGATATTGAACGGGAAGAACCGGAAATTGAAGAATTAGATATTCCAAAAATGGAAGAACCTAAATCAAAACCGATCGAAGAACCCAAAGTCAAACCTAAAAAGACTAAGAAACCTAAGCCCGAACCGGAAATCATCGAAATTCCTTTGGAAAAGGGAGTACCAAAACCGCAAGAGGAACAGGAAGAACCCGAAGTTAAATTCAGAATTCCTAAGAGAGATAAACCAGAAGAACCAGTCGAAGAAATTAAACTTAAACCATTCAAGAAACCAGAAGAACCCAAGGAGGAGGTTGTCGAGGAAATAACTATAACGAAGAAATTGGAAAAACCTGTCGTTGAAAAGGTGGAAGAAACCGAGGAAACACAAATTACGATTAAAAAGAAGAAAACAAAAAAACCGGTCAAGGTAGAGGTTGAAGAAACTATCATGAAAGAAGAACCTGTCGAAGAACAACCGATCATCGAAGAAGCCGTTGAAGAGGAGGTACCCAAAGAGGAACCACAACCAGAACCCTCAGTGATCATCGAGGAAGTAATTGAAGAAGAAAAACCGAAACCAGTCGAAAAAGTAATCGAAGAAGTAACAGAAGAAGTTACCATTACGAAAAAGAAACACAAGAAACCTGTTCCGGAAGATGTCGTTGAAGAGATTGTTCTGAAACCTAAGGAAACGGAAGAGATTACAGAGGAGATCATTATTAAGAAAAAGAAATCTAAAAAACAGAAACCCGAAGAGGTGGTAGAAGAAATCACCATCAAGAAGGAAGAGATTGTAGAAGAACCGACGGAGGAAATAGTGATCATGAAACCCATCAAACCGGAGCCGAAGGTTGATGAACCAACTGAAGAAATTACGATAAAGAAGATCGAAACAGTCGAAGAACCATCTGAAGAAATTGTAATAAAGAAAAAGAAACCAAAGAAACCAGTTGTGGAGGAAGTTGCAGAGGAAATTACAATCAAAAAACCTGTCGTCGAAGAGACAGAAGAAATCTCCGAAGAAATAGTTATAAAGAAAAAGAAACCAAAGAAGCCCGTCGAGGAAGAAGTTGCGGAAGAAATTACTATTAAGAAACCGGTTATTGAAGAAACTGAAGAGATTTCCGAGGAAATTGTCATCAAAAAGAAGAAACCAAAGAAGCCCGTCGTCGAGGAGGTTTCCGAAGAAATTACAATTAAGAAACCGGTGGAGGAAGTGGTGGAAACCGAAGATATTTCTGAGGAAGTTATCATCAAGAAGAAGAAACCAAAGAAGCCAGTGGAAGAAGAAGTTTCAGAGGAGATAACAATTCAGAAACCAGTGGAGAAGGAAGAAGTTTCTGAAGAAATAGTCATCAAAAAGAAGAAACCAAAGAAGCCTGTGGAAGAAGAGGTTGCCGAAGAATTGACTATTAAGAAACCGGTAGTGGAAGAAAAGGAAGAGATTACGGAGGAAATCGTGATCAAGAAGAAGAAACCAAAGAAGCCTGTCGAAGAAGAAGTTGCCGAAGAGTTAACCATCAAGAAACCTGTGGTGGAGCAGAAGGAAGAGGTTTCAGAAGAAATTGTCATCAAGAAGAAAAAACCGAAGAAACCCGTTGAAGAAGAAGTTGCCGAAGAGTTGACTATTAAGAAACCTGTAGTAGAAGAGAAGGAAGAAGTATCCGAAGAGATTGTCATCAAGAAAAAGAAACCAGAAAAGCCGGTTGTAGAAGAGGTTTCCGAAGAGATAACCATCAAAAAGCCAGAGGTCGAGAAACCCGAGGAAGTATCCGAAGAAATTGTAATCAAAAAGAAGAAACCAAAGAAACCCACCAAGGAAGAAGTTTCCGAGGAAATTACAATTAAGAAACTGGAGGTGCAAGAACCAGAAGAAATTTCGGAGGAAGTTGTTATCAAGAAAAAGAAGCCAAAGAAACCAATTGAAGAGGAAGTCTCTGAAGAAATTACAATTAAGAAACCAGTTGTGGAACAGAAGGAAGAGATTACCGAGGAAATTGTAATTAAGAAAAAGAAACCTAAGAAGCCTGTGACCGAAGAATACGCAGAAGAAATTACGATTAAAAAATTGCAGCCTCAAGAACCTGTAGAGGAAGAGGAAGAAGTAATTGACTTTACCATTAAAAAATCCAAACCAAAGAAACCGGTAGTGGAAACGGAAGATGTTGCAGAGGAATTTACGATCAAAAAGAAACCTAAGCAAGCGCCGGAACCGGAGGAAGCCAGTGAAGAAGTCAAGATCAAGCGAAAGAAGCCAAGAAAACCGGTGGTGGAAGAAGCTGCCGACGAAGTTACCATCAAGAAGGTCGTCCAAATTGAAGACGAAATTCAAGAATTCACAATCACCAAAAAGCCACCGCCATTCAAACCAGCTTTGGAAGAGCATTCGCAAGAGGTGACCATCAGAAAGTTGAGGCCAGTCAAGAAGCGCGTTGAAATTCCAGAGTACACTGACATCGAAAATGTCACGTTCAGACCAAAGAGAACGAAGACCAAGGAGGACGTGGAGCAAGAGTTCAAGATTCAATTGGACTCTTACGCTGAAGAAGAAATATCCATGTCCGGAAAGGTTAAATTGAAACATAAACCTAAACCGCTTACTTATTCAGAAGAAGCTGGCCAAGAAACAATTAAGATCAGGAAAGAAGTTGAGGACGATGGTCCACTGATCGAAGAGATTATCGACGATGGAAGCGATGCAGAAGAGTTGCCATACGACGAAGAAGATTTCGAGGAAAGTTTCCACGTTCCATTGCGCAGAAGGATAAAGCCAAGGTATTCCATTCAAGAGGAAGATGAAATTTCCATTGACCTGAGCTTAGGTAAGAGCAAACCAAAGGGCGTTGACTACGGAGAAGGATCCTTGACATTGAGGTCAAAGAGGAAACAGTCTCAGCCATCGTTTGACGAAGGTAAGTTATTGATATTTTTTTCTTTTATATATGAATTCCATTGTTTACTAATATGATATTATTTTTTTAGAAGAGGCTTCTTTGAGTATCACAAGGAAGACAGAGGTTTACAGGGAAGAGGAAGACATCATTGAAGTCAACGAGGGTGATATACTGTACTCTCTCAGCAGTTACATCGCCGAGGCTGATCAAGCAATTGATTTAGTCGAAGGCGAGAAGGTTTACGTTTTGGACACCGATAACACCGACTGGTGGTACGTGAAGAAACACCTGACCGCTGAGAAGGGTTGGGTACCAGCACAAAATCTTATGGACGAAGCTTCGTACAATCTGTACGTGCAGAAGAAACTGCACGAAAGAATTGACAGACTTCCAGTGTTTGAAAGACCTAAGCCCAAGGAGAAATCCTCGGCGCCAAGATTCATTCAGAAACTGGAACCACAACACACACCAGATGGTTACACAGTCCAATTCGAATGCCAAGTTGAAGGCACCCCAAGACCGCAAATCACTTGGTTCCGTCAGACAGCCATCATCAAACCATCGCAAGACTTCCAAATGTTCTACGATGACGATAACGTGGCCACTCTTATTATCAGCGAGGTATTTCCAGAAGACGCTGGCACTTTCACGTGCGTAGCCAAGAACGCCGCTGGATTTGCATCCAGCACGACCGAATTAATTGTCGAAGCTCCACTCTCCGATCATGGTTCAGATATGACCTGCTTATCCAGAAGAAGCCTTTCGAGGGAATCGTCTTTGGCAGATATCCTCGAAGGTATTCCACCCACTTTTGCCAGGAAACCCAAACCACAATGCGTTGACGAGAACACCGACGTCACCATCGAATGCAGACTGGTAGCTGTGCCAGAGCCGGACATTACCTGGCTCTTCAACGGAAAACCAATAAACAGGAAGAACGTTACCATCGTTAACGATTCTGACATGCACATGTACAGCAGCATTCTGAAGATCAAGAAGGTGGAGAAGGTACAGGAAGGAAAGTACACGATCATAGCTAGAAACAGGGAAGGAGAGTCTTCGGTTCAAGTAACTATTAAGGTGAAGACCGGAGAGAAAGAAGCACCGCAGATCATCGAGAAGCTTAAGAGCGTCAATGTGAGAGAAGGAGATGCCGTGGTGTTGAGTACAAGCATCGTCGGTACTCCAACGCCTAAGATCACCTGGTACAAGAACGGCAAACCACTGACTGAACACAAACCAAAGAAGACTGATGATGAGTACATTCTAACAATAATTCCAACCACCAAAGACGATCAAGCAGAGTACACTGTTAAGGCTGTTAATCCTTTGGGAACAGCCGAAACTACCTGTACACTCACTGTCGAAGGTATTCTTGTGAACAATAAATATACAGCTTCGCTTTTTCTTTATTTCTTAAAAACCCCGCTTTCGCTGAATCTTAACATTTATCTGTTTTTCATTTACTAATAATAATTATTTTTTTGTTTAGAATGTGTTTTACCAAAACCGGAGCCACCCATTTTTGTTGAACGATTCCAAGAACTCGTCGTTCCAGAAAAGGGAACCATTCGTCTGGTTGCCAAGGTTATCGGTAATCCAGTACCTGAAGTTATTTGGCTGAAGAACAATGCACCTCTCAAGAAATCTCCACGCATCAAGATGTCGTACGACGGAGAAAACATCGAATTGGTCATCAAGGATGCCGACTCCGAGAAAGACACAGGAGACTACAAGTGCGTGGCCACCAATCCAATCGGTAAGACTTCGCACGGCGCTAAGGTCACCGTCGATGTGGACGCCAAATTCACGAGGAAGCTGAAGGAATATTACGAGAGCACCGAATACGACACTCTTACACTCGAGTGCGAGACTTCGCACACGATATCCACGAACTGGTATCACAACGAGGTGGAAATCAGCGGAATGGATCACAGGGTCATCATTGAAGAAGGTAAAATCCATAAGTTGGTCATCAAGAACATCACGCACAAGGACATCGGCAGCTATAAATGCACGGTGAAGAACCAAAAGACTGAAACCACTGTTAAGGTGGTCGAAGCTAAGGCTGAATTTATCAGGAGACTGCAAGATCTGGAAGTCACAGAGAAAGAAATAGCCATCCTCGAAGTCGAAATTTCTTCGGATGCTGCTAACGTGATTTGGAAGAAGGAAGGCGAAACAATTGATACAACAACTGAAAGATATACCATCGAGAAACATGGTGGTGTCAGGAAATTACTGATCAGAACCACTTCGATCCACGACGAAGGCGAATACAGTTGCGCATTGGTCGATGAGGAATGCAGCGCCGAAATCACAGTCATCGAATTACCACCGGAGATCATTTCCAGACTGGAAGATCAGACCGTCAATAAGGGCGACAAGGCCGTATTCGAAATAGAATTGACTAAAGGCGACGCTTTGGTCTCGTGGTTTAAGAATGACAGCGAGATTCAGTTCTCAGAGCACATCCAACTTTCCATCGACGGAAAACGACAGAAATTGAAGATTTACAATTCCGAAATCACAGATCAGGCCACCTACTCTTGTCACGTCGGCAAGCAGACATCGAGCGCCACACTGACTGTATACGAACCATCACTTTCGTTCATCAGGAAGCTTCCTGAAATCTCGAAGGTTCCGCTCGGAGAAGATCTGGAATTGATCGTCGAACTCTCGAGGTCAGACGTTGAATTCCACTGGCACTTCAAGGGCGTCAAGATCACTGAGAGCAGCAAGTACACCTTCCGCTCGGAAAGGACAGTGCACAGGTTGATTATCAAACAGTGCACGCGCGAAGAAGAGTACGATTTCAGCTTCGTTGCCGAAGACATAAGCACATCCACTAGAGTGGTAATTGAAGAAAGACCGTCTCCGCCAAGGGGACCTTTGGACATCTCCGGAATGAGCGCCACCTCCTTCACGCTTTCTTGGCAACCATCATTAACGGACGGCGGCTCAGAAATCATCGAATACATCGTCGAAATTCGCGAATCAAAGAAGACCGAATTCAAGAAGATTGGCGGTACCAAGGGCAAAGTGACAGACATCTCCGTCAATTACCTAGAGAAGGACCACGGCTACAATTTCAGAATCACTGCCAGGAATTCGGTAGGTCTCAGCGAACCATATCTTCCACAAGACACGATCATCGCCGGCTCGAGAATAAGTAAGTCGCATTTCTATATTCATCGCTTAAATTCTATAACGCTTTTTCGCATTAGGAATTAACTACCACTTTGCTAAAACCGAAGAGACCTTGTATTGCTTGCTAGGAATCTTTCCGCCAGCTAAAATTAATTATATGAGTAAGTGCTCAATCGCTTTTGCTTCGCATTTTTTTTATGCCGAACGTGTTGGGATGAGTGCTAATGTCTTGAATGTTTGCAGCTCCACCATCACCACCTGAAAATCTGCAAGTTAAGGATACCACCAGCAGAAGCGCTACAATCACATGGGAACCCCCACTAAACAACGGCGGCTCAGAAATCATTGGTTACGTCGTCGAAAAGAAGCTAGAATTCATGCCGCGTTGGGAGAAGGTCATCAGTTTGGAGTCCTTCACCTTGGAATACACCTTGGAGAATTTGAAGGAGAAGAGCGATTACGTATTTAGGGTCTTCGCGGAGAATTCCGTCGGTTTGAGCGTTGCTGCTAATACAGAAGTTGTTCAATTAAGATCACATGCCAGTAAGATATTAAAACTTAAATTGTGTAATTTCTTTATTAATTCTTGTATCGTTTTGTGCAGCCGTACCAACACCACCCACCGCCCCATTGGAGATGAGGACGATAGGACCGAACGCTTTGGTCATCGAATGGGGAGTGCCGGAGAGCGACGGCGGTGCTCCTTTGGAGGGCTACAACATCGCGATCAGGGATATCAAGAAGACGATGTGGATGGAAATCGGCAGGGTTTCCAAGGGCGTCTTAAAATTCACAATCAGAGATTTGCAGGAGGATCACGATTACCTCATCAGGATCTTCGCGAGGAACGAGATCGGTTTGAGCGATCCTCTGGAATCGGACGAACCCTTCAAGGTTCTTCCGGGAACTGGTGAGTTAAACTTAAACCCTCTTCATCAACCATCATCATCGTCTATAATAATGTGTGAACCTGCAGAAGGAGATCAAGAAGACTTCAGGGAAGGCACGGACAGGGAACCGACCTCTTACAGTATTTCGGAACCAACGACTTCGTGGATGAGGGATCACAACATGGACGCGGACATTCGCTCCTACGCACGAGGAACATTGTTGAGAAGAGACGAATACTTCTTCAAGATTTGGTGTTACGCCAAACAACTATTCAAATAGACCTAAACATATTTCATACATATATATATATATAATTTTGTTTTCGACGTTTTATTTTTCATTTTTAAGATGTATATACTTTTTGAGAACTATTAGTTTGAGTAGTCATATTTTTTATAACGACTGAGGCCGAAGAAAACAAACATTCTTCTGGTCTACACCAGAAACGCGTTTTCGCTCGTCGCGGAGGAATCTTCAATATAATCCGTGTTTAAATCCTAAAATTGCGAATTGCGAGACGAACAATGATATATATTAAAGATTCCGTCCAGTGCAGATCGAAACGCGCTTCGGCCCTTACGAGATTTTTACCATAACTTATGTCTTTTATTTATCGATTTAGTAACTGTGATACCGATTGATACGAATCCTAGATTGAACAATGAAGAAAAAAAAAACACTAATACGATATGAATGAACGCACCACTGAGTGCGTAGTTAGTTTACTTTGTTTATATATATATAATGATGTTAATTAATTTTGTTCCCAGTTTTCTTCAATTCTTACGACACTTTAATCACTTACTACTGCTATTATGTTATGTTTAAGCTTGCTTTTATCCTTTTATTCTGAAACTTTGCGTCCATCTGGCATTCGCACACTTTTGCCTAATATTTAGGGAGAAAATATAGGTGCAGCTAACATCTCTGCATGCGGCGAAGGTGTGTCAATGCCTCGAGGACACCTTGTATTTTACATAAAACGAACAAATAAATTAATAATTAAAAAAAAAAACAAACAAATAAATTACTATCCAACAAGTTTTATTACACAAATCTTTCCTAGAACAGTTTACATTATAAGAAATAGTTTCAAACCTTAAATATATTAACAAGAAGTAACGCATTGAAAGAGAAGACAAATAAAATCTTTTTAATTTCCAACGATTGGAACAGAATGCAGATAATAGAAATATATTTCCAAATAAATAATAATAATACATATATAGATTATGCACAGTGTATACAAGTAATAAATATAATACATATAATGTATGTCAATCATAAAATATAATTATAATTTTACTGATCAGACTTAAAGCCAAAGGCACGCTTGATGCCGCTGAAAATGCTGTTCAACCTGAAGCTGAATCCTCGATTAGAGTTTACGTTTTCATTGCCGAAGACGAACACACTTGGATCGACCTCGGGTGTCTCCTTATCCGGCTCATCTACACCCACCACGTCTATCTCTTTACTAAAATGATGGCGAAGAGGAAACAAACTGTCCTTTCTATCCTCGCAATCGGATCCATCCTTGTGAATCGACTTCCTGCAGGACAGCTTTATCGGAAGGCAATTAACACCGTCGCAACTGTCATCGTACCTGATCATCTTTCCGTCTTCCCTTTCCACGTTCTCCTCCGTCCGCCTGCGTTTCCTTATCCTGCTCACGCCGGGACTCACGCCGACGTCCATGTACGGTCTGAGATTGTCCTTGCCGGCAGGTCGTCTCGACGAACTTCCCTTCCTCAGCGTGTTCCTATTCCGGATGCATTTCAGAATAGATGAATTTATAACGTCGATCCACTCGTCCGTGTCTTGGACCTTTTGATGATGAAGCACAACGCTCTCGTCGTGGCAGGTAATCTCGAACATCTTCGTCTTCGTATTCTGCGTCACCTTGCATTTATTCAGCGGATATATCGAATGACACTTGAGCGAATTCGGCATGCACAGATTGGTCTTCCTGATGTGACAGAGCATTATTATATCGCTCATCAACACCAAATACACTTTCTCAGTGTTATTCCTCTTTGGTATAGTTTGCACTAAAATTCCCTCCTTGATTAACTTCCTGCCTGGCTGTATAACCAGCTCTTTACCATTCTTCATGCACCGAAGCAATTCCAACAGTCTTTGTGAGTTTTCCCTTTCCTCCACCAAAGTGTTTATGTGCCTTGCAACAGCTTCCAATTTCTTCAAGGAATCTACAAATAAATTTCCATTATATTAACATTATACACAAATTTAAATTAAATATTACCTTTCAAAATATCATAGTCAGGTTCAGAACAATTGGTGTTATCCAAAACTTGCTTAAGCAGCATGCAGTATCTGGGAATTCTCTGAATCGGTGTTATCAGCAATGATGATAACTTTGATTGCACTTCTGGGCGACTCTCCTGATTCAACAGAAATCCAGTAAACTTTTTATTTGTCTCATATAAATTTTTCAAAGTATCCAAGCAATTCTTGTAGTCGTATGCATAAACTGAGTACATCTTGAAGAATGGTGCAAGTTTGAAGAAAGCTGCTGAAACACTCATCAGATCGTTCTTGAGCTCATTCAAAAGTTCTCCATTCACTTTATATAAGTTATCAATGCTTCCAAAGAGAATTTCGAATTGTTCCTGTCCAATAATACCCTTCGACTGAATGGGCTTCATGAAGAAATTCATTATAATTTCCAGTTGCTTCAAGTAAGCCATTTCACTGCTGAGTATCTCCTGCACTGCCTGGTGTTTCCTCTTCTTTCTTCTGGTTTCGATGTCAGTGGAATTGATCTCGTCCAGTGCTGAGAGGAACTTTTCTTTGCTCTTCGATGTAAGGATATTCCTCTCATTGATAACATTTCTCAACTCTGCACTGAGTGCTAGTTGGGCCTTCGGGGTACACTGCTCTAGAAGGACGTAGCAAGGCCTGATATTCACCACTTCGTCGTTCATTGTTTCTATCTTGTCGTTCTCAACAAACACTAAATGTTCACACAAAACTGAGGGAAGAAGTAAACAAAACCGTTAACACAGCCATTGAAATTTTCAAAACTATTTCAAAGGTACACCAGGTTTACCAACAACGTAATAGTTTATGTAACACACTAAACAATGGCAAAACTAGAAAAAAATTAAAATTATTAAAAATCCAGCGTTTTATTCTTCAAATGAAATTATTACTTTTTCAACAATAAATTAATAGTAACAATACATTACAATATATTTAAATAACTTTTGTTAACACATTAATTACAGCAGTACTTACAAATAAATGTGGCCCATTTATCTGGCTTTAAAATAATCGCTTATTTTATTTGTTTCATTTTGTATTAACAAAGTTATGAATAAATATAATTAACTTGCTTGCACCATCTAGCGCGTTTCTATTGAACTACTCGATAATTGAAATAACGGAAAATTCATTATATAACTTGGACAAAAAATGCATTAAAATTAAACTATATTTCAGTTATTCTTGTTTAATCGAAGACATAAATTCGTTAATCGTCTTTTCGCACAAATCATTGTTCCAGATTCCTCCGATTTTGAAGTGGGAACCAATGATGAAGGCGTCCGCATCCAAGTAGGACTTGTAATTGGATTTGGTAATACCGGAACCGATTATAACCGGTAGTTTAACGTTCTGCTTTAGCCGCTTCAGTTCCTCAACGCTTGCAGCCGCTCCGGTCGCCGTGCCAGTAAGGATAATACCATCGCTGAGGAAGAATTCAGCAGCTCGAGCCGTTTCCTCCAAAGAAACGTCGCTCGTTACTGCGTGCGAACTATAACTCATTGATTAGTCCAGAAACTAACATACTTAAACATTTAACCTGTGTTTCTTCTTGATATCAGTGAATATTTGTATGGATTCGGCTCCGATTTGTTTCCTGAAACGCAGCAAAGTGCCAGCGTTTGCATCTGTAAATCCCTCATCCGCTACATGACTGAAAACGAATCCTTCAGCGCGAATGTAATCAAAGTCCGAGGCTTGAGCCACAGCTAAAGCCTCTTTGTTTCCTCCAGCTAACACCTGCAGGAAATTTATATAAATTAAGAACTAATTTATGTTGCAAGAAACTTTATACCTGCACACCCAAAGGCATATTTACAGCAATTTTCTTAATCTCGGTGCAAATCCGACTCATCATTGCAACAGTTTCAGGCTGAAAGTTCTTAGGTTGAACGTATGGAACATCGTGCATGTTCTCCACTAAAATCGAATCCTAAAATATGTTCTTCTTTATTAGTCATTAACAAGGAATGATTAAAAATACTTACAATATTATTTTTAACGTAGATCTCAGTTTCGTAACAAGCCTTATCAATAATCTGTTGGGTATTCCCAACATATAAAGGAGTTCCTAACATAATTAAAAAAAATACATACAATTTTGCCTGCACTAATTTGCGTAACTTTTAATAAAATTATTTTTCAAAAAGCGCGCGCGCTACAAATTTCGATTTTTAAATAATACGAATTTCTTCTTGTAATTATAGTTAAAACTTTGCAAATTTAATATACTTTTTGGGAAGTGAATAAGTTGCCTATAATAACTGTTACCAGGAAGTATTTTTACAAAGTTGCGATTAGGTATCTTGTGTGATATAGGGGTAAAGTTTATTGGAAATAACCCGAAGATAAACTCACCGGGAAGTGGAAGGACGTGCACCATTCCGATAACGGAGCTCCTCTTCTGCGAAAACAAGGTTTTCAATCTATTGGCCATCCTCTTCCATCAAGATATATTGCGCGTAAGTGTGAAGAGATTAAGTTAGGTTAAGCTCTGGAAATGTATGTATGCAACCATGTTTGATAACAATTGTGTAAAAATTTGAATATGTTTTGATAACAGCAGATTTTTTCAAATTCATATCAATTTCATACAGTGTAAATTTAAATGTATATTCTATTTGTTTCAAAAATTTGAAAACTTTAAGTTTTGTGTTTGAAATATGGAACTGTATTTTTATTATTATTAATTAAGTAATTTAACTTAAGTAAAACTTTTCTTATCTTTGTAAATTGCTCATTATTATAAACATTTTAAATTTATATATTATTCCCAAGTGAAGACTGATACAAAAGCCATAAATTATGTACATTTTTAAAGGAAATATTTATTTTGAAAAAAAAAATAAAATTTCATTAATCCAGTGGTCGGCAAAGTGCGGCTCCAAAGCTCCTTAAGTGCGGTTCTGGCACAAATATCCACGGAGGCGCAACAACATACAAACCTGTCTTACTCAAACTTTCCAAGGAGATGCAAGCAAATTATTCGCATTAATAAATATTTATTAAGTATGAAATTTAGTTTTATTTAGTGTAATAAAAGTTTACTAAACAAGCAGATTTGGCTCTCAATTTTTTTTAAATTGTTGTAATGTTCATATTTGGCTCTTTAGCTAATAAATATGCCGACCACTGCATAATCTATTGAAAGAGTTTATTTATTTCCTAAACAAAATAATCCTATCATTATTATACATTTCCATTTTCCATTAATATAAGTTTTTTGAAATCTTTATCAATCTTCAGTTAGTATTGGTTTTCTTTTCATTTGAACATTCAAGCAACGAATTTTCAATTACTGTTTTTACTAAACCTTCATTTTTAAGTTCCCTCACGAAGATCATCAATTGCAAAAACAGTTTAAATTATATAATAAACAATAACAAGGAATAAATAAAACGAGTTGGATTCAACAGAAGTAATTTTTATTGTTTAAACGTATTTTTTTTTCTTTGTTTCGTTCACTTATGTAATTATTTTTTTTAAATTGCTTTTCTTTTTTTCTTCTCGAAATCAGTTTCATCATTTTCATTACAATTTTTTTTTAGAACTCACAAATAAATCAAAAAAAAAAAAACTAGTGAACATTGCGAAAATGAAATCATAGAAATAAATGTTTGACTCCCATATCTCCTCTTCCACTTTAAACACACACAGAGACAGACAGATACACGCGCACACATCATCAATTTTGTAGTAAAATAGTTCTGTATTTCTATATAATTATAATAATTCATTCTTTTTTTTCATATTTTTTTACATTATAGTTATATTTATATATATATCTTGAATATCTTTAGATCATCAAGATTGTATGTACAAGTTTAGAGATATCGTCGAGAAAATGAAGAAAACACATTTTCGAGGAGAGACACACTATGTACTCACTCGTTCAACTACATTTACATCATCATCATCATTATTATTAGTATTATAGTATCGGTGTATTATTAGTATTATTGTATAACCTAAGTGCATAACCAAGCTCTCCGTTTCTTTTCTTATCGTCGTTTAATCTTCGTACCTTACAAAAATAACATACTATAAATATATTCAATAATTACACAAGTCATCTTAATACACGCACACTAAATCCAAAAATTGACACAGCAAATATTAAATATTCTATAAGAATAACTGTTTATTTCCCTTATTATATATTTATACTTATTTTTTTTTGTTACTTTATTCAGTTCGAATAAGGTTTTCTTCATTAGTTACGTCTATTCCTTTTCTTAGTTAACTTACAGTATATACGTACATCCTCCGAGAACTAAGTGGACTATAGTATGTACATTTATCTAAGGAAGAAGGTGCGAAAACTGAAAACCGAAACGTTTTGGTGTGCGCAGTTGAGAACAAACAAACAAAAAAATAAGTCGTGGGAGGGGGTTTGTTTCCATTCAGTCGTTTTCCTGATCCGAGATTGAAAAATCCAGAAATTTTGTACTGTGAGGTTGTTTCTTATTTTTCTTTTCCTTTTTTGTATAAAACGCGAAAGAATTCTACCGGTTTGCGTTTCAAACAAAGAAAATAATAATATGAGAGAGAGATTGATAAATTAATAATTAAAAAAATAATAACATTTAACATCACAGTAAAAAAAATATGAATCTATGTGTACTATATAAGTGATAATTGTACAAGTAATAAAAAGTATGTACGTTTGTGTGTGTGTGTGTGTCGATTAATAATAGTAATAATAATATTAACAATATTCCTAAACGAGGATACATGCTCACATATGTCTACATTAATTAATTAGTTCATTAATTAATATGTTTAATTAAAAACAAAAATTGTTGCGCTTCGCGTCGCGAAAAAAAAACTATAGTAAATAAAAATGAACAAACGAAATAATCAATTAGAACTAAACGGAAATTAATTAAAAAAGAGATGAGAAAAACGTTAAATATGTACAATTCGTTAACAAACTAAAAACAAAAATACGTAATGCCCTAATGATACGAGAAACAAGTAAACTTACGTGAAAAACAAAAACTTAAGTTAAATTACATTACGTGTGTGTATGTGTATATATATAATTAATTTTTTTGTTGCGCCCCTTTTCACGTTCCACTTGAGATGTGAATGTTCGAAAATATTTCTTCTCTTAAATTATTTAAAAAAGATGTAATTAGTTTTGAAAATACGATTATTTAATTTT